>NW_021680632.1:68843-116240 GCF_001412515.2 Diachasma alloeum
CCTCAGAGCCTGGGACGCCGAGAGGCTGATCCGACCAAAGTGGAACCCTGCTACGCACTTCACGACCACCTACACTCTCGGCCACCAGTTACCGCTTCGGTCATCGCACGTCACCGTCTCCGGGTACTCGAATGTCGGCACATGGTCGGGTCGACAGGAGGACGATCTCTAGTCTACTGACATAGCCTATGGAATCGCCCAGTTGGACAGCCTGTACGTCGGCCCCTTTTCCCCTAGCACATGCTGGGCGAATTCCAAAATAGCGATAGTCTAGTAACGTCCTCCAGACCTCCAGGGGTCACGGTTTCACCCATAACCGCTATGCCTTAGGTCTTTCATCGGTTTGTCGCTCAGTTCATCTAGTCGCGGCTTTCTTCAGCCGTCTCTAGATGTCGCCTCATGTCTCAATTTTAGAGTTCACGTATCTTTTTAAGGGGATTTCAACCCGTAACGAGAAAATCTCGTTACAATCTCCAACTGCAATGCCCGTAGATTCGAATTCGGAGCGTTTTTTTTATTCGTTTTTTTCTTTTTTTTCTTTTTTTTTCATAACAACGATAACTTCACATTGAATGTTATCAATGAAAATTATTTGAGTGACTGGAGTGACTTGACCAAAGGAGTTAGGATTTGCGGAAAGAGTTAAGTGAAAAAGGTAAATTAAAATGAAATCAAATTGATTACTCAATATACTGTATAATGTATAATGCGATTAATGAATTCATCAAATTTATATCGCGTGCCTTAAACTCAAAAATTGAAAGTTCAAAAGTTTCAAGACTCCAAAACTCAAAAGTTCAAAAGTTCAAAAACTCATAAGCTATAAAACTCAAGTGCGAAAATTCAAAAAGTAAAAATTTTAACAAGCTCATGATTTTTATGAAAATGTAGGTATTATAATACGTCTACTTAGTATTTTCACAGTGAATAAAAAAATGGGCAGACACACGACTTTCTTGCTTTAGGAAACCAGGCAAGTAAGGTTTTTCGCGTTTACGACCTTCTGCTGTTAGGCACGCGATATTTAATTGAATATTTAATTTATATTTGATCAATTGATTCAATTTATAATTAATTAATTAATTATAAATTGATTACGCAATATACTCAATATTCATGGTTTTATTCAAAATGTAAGTAATTCGGATTTTTTTGAGAAAATCATACTCCTACAGCACAAGATGCTACGCTTGCCTGGAAAGCAGAGAGGTACTGCCAGGTATTTCCACGCTGGGTTCCCTTATCACCTAGACTCTAGAGGTCACGGAACAATTTTCCGTTGCTCTCTGAGGAACACTAAGCTTTGCGACGCCGTGGCGTACGTCAATTCTCTTCATGATCTTAACAATCAGCCTGTGACAGTTCATGGAGTCCACCACCATGACCCCGATCACTTTCTTCCTCTAAGGGAAAAATTCACCGCAGAAGTTCTGCAGGCTGCATTGAATTGAGAGGATCCCAAAGAAATATTCGATAATGTGAAAGCCAAAGAAGAGTGAGTAGCAAAAGAGTTTGTTTATTTTACTTGCCTAGGATTTCGCGCGATTTTTCGCGCTTTTCGGTCTTTGGGACACAAAATATTATATGTCACACGGCGATAAAAGTATTTTCCTCGTCTTCGGCTTGTACTATAAATACACACTCATTAGAAAATACTTAGTACATCGACTGATGACATAATGTACTATTGCACTGAGAGAAAAATTTCTTTTTGAGGAGTACGTCTTTACTTGTATAAAAAAAACTCACAGCTCGAAAATTGACAAGAAAATAATATCTTGCACTGAGAAAAGAGACCATTAAGAAGTTATGAACTTATTCCAAAGACGAAGATAATTTATTTATAACAAGGATGTGATTTCTTGAACCAATTCTAGTTGGATCAGTTTATGCAAACATTTTCTAGTCTCAAATAAAAAATATTTAGATGTAAAATCACTTTACTTGGTTCGAGAAGTCGCTTTCTTGTTGTCAACCAATTGTCACTCATCTTTCGGACAAGTACAAAATCTCTGGACCAATGTTTTTCTTTCTCAGTGCAAGATATTATTTTCTTGTCAATTTTCAAGTCGTGAATTTCTGGACACAGGTAAAGATGTACTTCTCAAAAAACTGTTTTTCTCTCAGTGTACGTAACGAGTGTGAGATTTACAGCTCGGCCAAAGATCAGGGTAGTAATCACATTTGTCAAAAACGTCATTCATCACGAGTTATGTGAAAATTTTTACTTCAGGTGGAACCCTCACACCTGCCGTAAAATGTTATTTAGTAACTCATTATGTAAAATACTATGGTCCCACCTCTGTTAATCGATTGTTACGAAAGTTAAAGACCGGCTTTCTTGTGCCTTCAACACGCTCTCTCGGCGTGCCGTTTTGTATAGAGCCTGTGCACGTGCGTGCGTATTCGTGTGCGTGCGTATGCTTCTGTATGTATGAGTGTGTACGCACATTTGTGTTTGAGTAATTTCAAGGGATGTATCCAATTGTTGATAAGACGCGTCTGCATATCCAACTTTTTCAGCTATATTAAATGAGAATATGACTTATCTTTTCTGAAGGTATCACCCGATTGCTGATCAGTTGTCCTATAACTGTGAATACAAGCAAAAAATTGCAAAGGCTCGAAAAGCACATGTGCCACCAACCCCAAGCAATTTAGTCGAGTTTGGGGAAATGCTGCAGGAATATCCACCTTTGCGGCATTTGTACCAAGGAACAGTATTAGATGACGATGGTTGACAGGCGGTAATTTTGATGCACGAAGACGTGCGACAGCCATTATCTCAATGCAAGCAGCTATATGCTGATGGCACGTTTTAAGTAAGGATTCGTAGACTATTTTTTCATTGATTCATGCGTAAATCGCGCTCACTAACAGTATTTAGTCATCTAGAAGTAATATGACACTGAAGCTAACCGCGATTTCCAGCCGCGGTGGCTAGCTAAGTGCGTCCGGGGTAAAATTGCATGGAAAATAAATGTGTTCATATTCCAAAAGGATTGCCGCTGATTTTGGAACCAGACCTATCATGTAAGGCACATGGGGCCCGTCCAATGTAGATTTGAGCGAATTCCCAATGTAATTTCTTTTTAAACGGATTGTGTGGATTGTACAAATGAGTTTACGATACATTCTGAGGGGACTAAAGGAAATCCACCCTGCCCTCATGGTTTTTGCAGGAATTCATGTATTTAGAGGCTGGATCGATTGGAAAAAATGATAATTCTGCCTAACAAAGTTGTTGGGCGTTGAAATTTTTGTCAGGTCATTCGGAAACCCCTACAGTTAATTTACGAGATACAGTCGGACTGGCCAGTTTGTTCCCTTCGTAGCTACCACCACTCTACCGAATCCCCACTCACATCCATATCCCCCACCTCCAAAAACCAAGGGAATGGACTGGCCAGTCCGACTGTACCACGTCACCAGACAAACAATCTGACTCTCCCGCCAATTTTTTTTTAGAGATTTTTGACTTCTTATAAATATTGAGAAATTATTTTCAAATGTTTAGCAAAGTGGTGGGGGTGAAGATTGATTTGAGAACGTTTTTCAACTCTCACATGAGCACTCGACGCGATCTCTTGACCAGATGAGCTCTCAAACGTCTTGGACAATTCTTTCACTTCTCATTAAGGTTAAAACATTATGCAGCGGTATTTAGCGAAGTGGTGGGGAGTGAAAATTGATTTCAGAACATTTTTGAACTCTCACTTGAACAATCCACACGATCTCATGACCAGACGTGTGATCTATCGTCTTATATAATAGTTTTTAATATCTTGTAAAAATTAATGAATTCTTTTCAACTGTTGAGCCAAGTGGTGGGAGGCGGAAACCGATTTCCCCGCCACTTTGTTAAACACCGAAAAATAATTTTTTAACATTGATAAGAAGTAAAAAAAAATTGTCTACGACGTTCGATAGTTCGTCTGGTCATGAGATCGCATCGAGTGTCCATGTGAGAGTTCAAAAACGATCCCCAATCAACTTCCACTTCCCACCACTTTGCTAAACACGTAAAAATAATTTTTGAATTTTTACAAGATTTTAAAAACGATTGTATAAAACAATAGATACCACGTCTGGTCATGAGATGGTGTCGGTTGTTCAAGTGAGTGTTGGAAAATGTTCTCGAATCAATTTCCACTCTCCAACACGTTGCTAAATACCACAAAATAATTATTCAACATTAATGAGGAGTAAAAAAAATTGTCTAAGACGTTTGATGGCTCCTCTGGTCATGAAATCGCGTCAAGTGTTCATGTGAGAGTTGAAAAATGTTCTCAAATCAATCTTCACCCCCACCACTTTGCTAAACATTTGAAAATAATTTCTCAATATTTATAAGAAGTCAAAAACGATTATACAAGACGATAGATCACTCGTCTTGGTCATGACTCGTCTGGTAATCATATAACGTCAAATTTTCATGTGAGAATTCAAAAAGGTTTCTGGGATAAACCTCTAATCCCCATCACTTTACGAAGTAGCCGGAAATAATTTCCAAAAATTTTTGAATCCCTAAAAAAAGTTGCCGGGAGAGCCAGATTGCTCGTCTGGTCACGTGGTACGTCGTAAATCCACTGTAGGGGTTTCCGAAAGACCTCGAAAAAATTTAACCCCCCCCCCTCCCGCCCCGACTTTTGTCAGGCAGAATTATCATTTTTCATTAACTAGAATATATCATTAACTCATCTATACAATTCACACAATGAGACGGGCCCCGCAGGTCTTACGTGATAGGTCTGGTCCCTAAAATCAGCGGCAATCCTTTTGGAATACAAAAACATTTATTTTCCACTTAAGGAACTTCCGCAGTAAGTATACTTGGTGAAAATTTCGAAATGGTATAAAGACGCAATATTTGGATCATATGTTGTTGAGCACATTCAAAAACTATTCCCAAAATTTCAAGTACCTTGTCCACCCCATTTTCGAGATATACATCGTCAAAAATGGAAAAAACACAAAAATTGAATGTTTGGCGATGCATATCTCAAAAATGGGGTGGACCAGGGACTTGAAATTTTGGAAATATATTTTTAATGTGGTCAACAACATATGATCCAAATATTGCGTCTTTATACCATTTCGAAATTTTCACCAAGTATACTTACTGCGGAAGTACCGTAATTTTACGCCGGACGCACTTAGCTAGCCACCGCGGCTGCATATCGCGGTTGGCTTCAGTGTCATAGAAGAATATTTCTTTTTAATATAAAAATATTTATGGATATATCTTCAAATTGTCTATTTTTCCCCCTTTTATCAATGACTTTCACGGTTCGTTTTTCTTTGCAAAATAGATAACATCACCGATTCCTGCTTTGCAACAAGTGTACACTATCCATTTCAATAAATTGGACTCGGTATGTTTTTCCCTTGATTTTTGTTTACAAAATAATAATATCCGATAATGAATACTTCGTCAGGGATTCCCAGCTATCATAGTTTTTGCGTCAGCTCAAACTGGTCCTATGTATAATGCCATCTGGGAAAGAATGATAGAGATGATTCCGTCTCTTAGAGACAATGTCACAACGATGACAGGAGACTACGAAAGGGCGCAGATCAACTGTTTCAACAGATTTTTCCCTCAAGCAAGAATCTGTAATTGTTTGTTCCATTACAAACAAGTACGTATATACTTTCTATTTTATCAACCATTGTGCCAGTTTTTGCTAATAAATTATCCTAGTAGAATTTCAATACCCCATAAACGTCGCAGCGTGAGTTGTCATGCGGTATGAGACATCGTAGCGATTCATAGGCGTAGCAAGCCCCCACGTAATACTGCCGCGTACTATTGCCGCGACACGTTATTAAGGTTGTTGTCCCGAGATAGTATGATACACTTGAAATTTTTCACGCTTTGGACTGGCAACTCATTTGCCACGCTCATTGGACAAATAAATTAATTTTCTGTAATTATGTTCCGAAAATGAATCTGAATGAAAACACAGAGAAAAAAATTTCTGGTTTCCAGAACCATAGTTCTGGAATTCAGAATCTGTTGGTTCTAGGAGGCTTCTCACTGAGATCCAGAAACTGATCACTGGATTCAGTGATTCAGTGAACAAGTTACTGGAATCCAGTACCAAAAAGGTGCTGGATGTTTGTGACAAAAGTTCTCAAATCTAGAATCGTGGTTCTAGAATCTACAACTGCGGTTCTAGGATTCAAAACCATGGTTCTAGGATCCAGAACCGTGGTTATGGGATCCGAATCGCCGGATTCTTAAAATAAGAATCTTTGGGTACTGAAATCACGATTCCTGGAATCTCAAAACTGACAATCAGAATATGAGGGTAAAAAAAGGGTCAGAAAATGAAGGTCAGAATATCAAGGGAACGAAGTGGGGCTCAAAGAATGAAGGTCAGAATATCAGGTTCAGACTTACTGGTCAAGGGAAGGTCAGAATACGAGGGTTGAATTTTGAAGATCAGAAAATAAGGGTCAGACAATGGAACTCAGAATACAATGGTCAAAAAATGTGGATCAAAAAATAATGTCTCATTTTTTGACTCTCATATCCATTCATTCCTTCGCCTTCGCCTTTCTTTCACCTCTCCTTGTTGGGCCTCATTTTCGGAACTCCGTTTTTTCCCCTTATTTTCCTATGGCTCATAAACGGTTCCCGCAAAGCAGAAACTTTTTTTCTCTGTGAAGAATCCAAAGATTCTTATTGCAAAGATCCGCGGTTCTGCTTTCTAGAATCCAAGTTCTGGATTCTAGAATCCAAGTTCTGGATTCTAGAACCCAGGTTCTAGATTCTAGAACCCAGGTTCTGAATTCCAGAACATAGGTTCTGGATTCTAGAATCCATGTCCTGATTCTAGAACCAGAGATTCTAATTTTGAGAACCCGGGTTCTAGATCCCAGTACCAAAGTGCCTTAGAATAAGAAGAAATGTATGAGATTCCAGTAACAGTTTCTAGAAACCAGAACTTTTTCGCTGGTTTCCACCGAAAATTTTCTCAAATTCAGGAGAAAGCTCACTGGAATCCAGAACTTTTTAGTACTAGATTCCAGTATCCTGTGATTTTGGAAACCAGGACCTTTTTTTCTCTGCGAATAAATAGTCAATGAATTCCATTTTTTTTCATTAGATTCATTGACACTATTTCTTCACAAAATGTCGAGTTGTTGATTTTCAAAAAATTAAACTGTGAAACTGCATTTGAACGTATTTGAAATTTAAAAAATTTGCGATTTTCATGGGCTTATCTTCAACCATCTTATACTCAACCGACTTTTAGATTTGACAGACCCTTTAAACTCACCGGGCTTATCCTCAAGCTTTTATCTGATCCCTCAGACACAGCTGACTCTTACAATACTTGAACTCATCAGATCCTTCAGACTTGTCTGACCCTTCGGACTTACCTGGCCCTTGACCCCCATGACCTTATCTAACCTACCTAAATTCAGTACCGAAATATTCCATTCCGCACATTATGAATTCGAACACCGAGAATTTGCAATGGTGTGAGGTGGAGGCAAAGTCTCTGCGGTATAACTTAGTAAATGATAGTGTGATCGGCACAATTCCCGAACTCAGTCTGGATAATATGGAAACGAATATTTTGTTTTGATTTGGACGATAATTTTCCGAATTTTCGTGGCAACATTGAATCCCATATACATACACTAATCGTATGTTACATCGTTATAGGCAATCGCAAAGAAATGGACCAGTCTCGGTATTGTTGGCTGCGAATACATCTTGGAAAAAGCATACGCTTTGCCCCATTTACCCTCAGGTAACATACCAGAGGGAGCTCAACACATTACTGAGCTCATTGATAGAGAAACACTACCGAGTTTGCATGAATTTGGCGCGTATTTGAGAAGATTTTGGGTACCCTTGAGAAACGTCTTGTCCGTTTTCAAGAATCCTGTTCGTACGAACAATACTTGTGAAAACTTCCACTTGCATGCTGCCAAACGTATTGGAGTACATCAACCCACGTGGAAAATGATGAGTTAGTAAATAAATGCTTGCGCGATTTCGTATCTGATGGACATCGGATAGACGTTATGATAATGACGTAAATTGATTGTTCCATCATAGTTTCCTGTATTATAAAATCACTCCTTTCAATGCTTCCAGCCGTCCTCTCGAAAGTGATTAATTCAGCTGTAGCTGATTACAAAACCTTGCTACACGGAGGTCGTTATCGGAATTGGAGACCCCTAGATCTTCAACTGACAGATACAGCAATCTTAAGATACGAGATTGAGTTCGAGTTGGGGCGGTAAAATTCAAATACTAATATGTCTATCATGTTACGAATTCTCACATACCATTCATCGCTCGATTGACGTATATTAAAAAAAAAATTTCTCTCCCGTATACCCTTTTGGGTTTTTACGATTTTTTTTCTTCCCACCCCCTAACCCCCTGTACCGCATTCACCGGAGGACAAGAGAAAAACGCATTTGAGCGAAAAGCCCGCTCAGATGCAGTCGTCTCTTTGACGCGACTCCCGCTCGACAATGAAATTGTGGGATTGAGGATGTTAGAAAATTCAGTGCGGCAGCCGGGGCACGAACCCGAGTCTTCCGCGTGACAATCTGACACGGTCACCTCACAGCAATGGCCGTCGGTATTAACATATACTATTATATACAAAAATCAAATAAAAAAAAAATTTCTCTTTCGTATACCCTTTCGGGTCTTTACGATTTGTTCCCATCCCACCCCCGAACCCCCTGAACCGCATTCGCCGAAGGACTAGGGAAAACCTCGCTTTGAGGGAAAAAACCTGTCCAGGAGCAGTCGTCCCTTTGACGAGACTACCGCTCAGCAGTGGAACTGTGAGATTAGAGCGCTACAACTTTTGACCGCCGTCGCCGGGAATCGAACCCGGATATCTGGCATGCTAGTCTAGCACTCTAACCGCATGGCCACTGCCGTCGGTATTATTATATACTATTATATGTCGCCTCGATCTAGTAAATGGTATCATTGAATGATGCTAATATGCCTAGAGAATATTCCTCTTCCATTGATGATTCCATTCTCATTCCTCACTTTTAGACTGGAGGTACCAGATTTGTTGACTTGTATCGCCAATTTGAGGAGGATGCACCTGTCACGAGGTTGGTTGAAGACTGAAAATTTACTCATTTTAAACCTTTTTCTGTTACAAAAAAAGATTATTTGTCCAGTATTCCTATTTGATGAGATTTGATTCCAGAAGTGGAAGAAAGAGATTTCTTGAATGGAAATTTCAACGCATTTCCTGGAGCTGGTAAATATGTTTTCAAGGGGATAAAACTGCATCTCCCTCGGTTGCGGTGCAGCTAATGGGGTTTCGCGGCTCTCTATAGAAAATCAAAACTCTCTCTACTTACTTACAATTATAATTGCGTCGTTGAGGCTCGTCGTTCTTGGTTCTGTGCTGAAATCTCTCACAGGTGACGGAATTCTCCAAAATTCCGTCACAAAACTTGCACTTATCTCTTTTCGTCTCCATCCATGAAATCGTCAAGGATGAATTTTCGAGCAAATCCTTTCGTGACAATCTGTAGATAGTTCTTGAGAAGCGACTTGAACCAAAAACCTGTTGCGGAAACAAATGGGTTTATCCTAGTTTAACACGTCCCTACAGAATTTTTTGATCCCTTTTGCTCTAGAGGTCTGTTTAGCATAACCCTCCCCAACTTACATTCTGATACATTCATCCGCAGGTGGGTTTATCGAGAATCAGTTGGTAGAGTGACCTGGTTAGTTTCTGGACGGGGGTTAGTTTATGGACGATTCCAACTTCCATTGAATATTCCATTAAAAAAAAAAAGTTGTACTGATTATTCCACGTTTCAATACTATAACTAATGCATAATCACCTCATCAATTTTTTTTTCTATTCGTCGACACTGAAAAAAAAGAAAGAAATCGTCTGAAGGCAGGTGATGAGCCCGCGTGGCGCTGTCAGTAACTAGCCAACCGCGACACAGTGCCATCGACAAAATGCGAAAAAATACTTTAAGGATAAATAAACACGGTATGAATCATATGATTATTGCCTACAAATATAATTCTTCATTTTCGAAATCCCTGGAACCCAAATTTGAGGGGGAGCCAATGAAATACGACCGTCTATTCCCAGACCAGGAAAATCTAACCTAATCTTAGTTTCTGGACGGGAAATTTTTAATTTCTGGACGCAGAGTAGTTTATCCCAATAACCTGCCACTTTTCACTGTGAATGAAATTATAACTTTTGTAATGTTCTTACAATTAAATTTTTTTAGATGCCAGAACCTGAAAAAGATAAAACAAACGTCAATTACACCAATGAGGATCTCCAGAAGGCACTGGGGGATGTGGAGGCTGGAGGGACCATTGGAAAAGTTGCAAAACGGTACGGCATTCCAAAGTCGACATTGCACGCAAAATTAACGGGAATTCGGACGGGTAATCCGACAATCGGGAGGAAAGGTCCCCTAACAGTTTTGACGGGTGAGGAGGAAGCTCGTCTAAAGAAATGAATTCTAGATAAAGCCAGGATTGGTTTCCTAATGCATCCTGAAGAGGTGAAAAATGCAGTGCAAAAGGTCTTGAAAGAAGTTCCCAGGGACAATCCATTCACTGATGACAGACCAGGGAAAACCTGGCTGCAACTCTTTCTAGCAAGACACGAGGAAATTCGGTTGCAAAAACCTGAAGTTTAATCGAAAGACCGAGCATCAGTGACAGAAGACGAGATCCGGGAGTGGTTCAAAAACCTTTACAGTTATTTGGAAGAAATTGGAGCAGCTGATGTTTTGACAAAGCCTGGGAGTCAATTCAATGGAGATGAATCAGGAGTTCAGCTTTGTCCTCCACTTGGACGCCTCTTGGGGGAAAAAGGTCAGAAGGATTTTTATGAAGGTGCATCGGGAAAGGAGAAGGAGCAACTCTCTGTTCTCTGTACCGTATCAGCTGCTGGTGCAGCACCGCCCCCCATGATTCTGTTTCCTTACAAGAGAATCCCACTAGCTGTAAGTGAATCAATTCCTGATGATTGGCCTGTAGGGAGATCAGATTCTGGCTGAATGGTGTCTTCGACGTTTTACGAATATATTGCTAATCACATCTATGGTGCCTGAAAAATGAGGTGGAGTTTCCAGTGCTGTACATCCTCGATGGACATAAGTCACATATGTCCCTAGAATTGAGTGATTTTTGTATAGAGCATAATATTATCGTGTACTGTTTGCCTCCTAACTCAACACATATTTTGCAACCATGTGACGTCGCAGTTTTCAAGTCATTAAAAAGTAAATGGGTAGGAGTAGTTCGTGATTGCAAACGAACAACACAGAAGTCAATAACAAAATCCACATTTGCTCCGCTTTTCAAAAAAGCATTCGATCAAATCAGTGAGGACGCGATCAAAAACGGATTCAGAGCATGTGGTTTGTATGCATTCGATGCAAATGCTGTAGATTATGATCTTTTGTCGACAGCGAAATTTTTTTCTCACTATCTGGGAGCGGAAAAAGTGCGAGAATTTAAAGAACAGAAGGGTACTCAGAGGTCTTGTGGTGATCCAGTTTATCGATTGTGGAGAACTTGTATGGATCAGCTGATGGACAAAATTACATCTACGGATGATGCTGATGGAGATGTGCCAAAGGATGGTAGCAGTGCTGCACCTTCGTCAAGTTGTTGGGATGAAGCTGATACTGGTGATGATGGTGATGATGGTGACACTATTAAGACAACTGAAAGAGCAGCAGCTTCTGAGTTCTCAAAGTGGACCTGGAACTAATGCTCCAGCTGATAGAGACGCCTCAGGAACTA
Organism: Diachasma alloeum; assembly: GCF_001412515.2. NCBI lineage: Eukaryota > Metazoa > Arthropoda > Insecta > Hymenoptera > Braconidae > Diachasma > Diachasma alloeum. The sequence goes on from NW_021680632.1 coordinate 80,644, forward strand.
CTGGCAGTACATCACCTTCTCCGAGATGTCCAAGTGAACCAGGGGCCAGCAATCGAGATCATGAAAACATCACCGAGATCACTAGAAGTACAGTACCTTCTACGAGTTCTTCCAGAGTACTTGCTTCAAGTTCCCATTGGGTAATGCATAATACTTCAGATAGTCCTATCTTGAATGACCTGGAAGACGACGCCTGTGCTAGTCCAACATTCGATTTCCTTCACTTGGATGATACTGTGATTATTGAGTTCGACGAGAGACGAGAATTTAGAGAGAAAAAATTTCCGCTTCACCCAGCCGGGAATCGAACCCGGGTCTCCCAGATACGCGCCGGGCACTCTTACCGACTAAGCTACCGGGAACCACAGAAATTCACTCTCAAATTAACCTCATACACCGCCTAACCTCCTTTATGCATTAAAGAATTCTAAGAGAATTAGAATTTAGAGAGAAAAAAAAAACTGTCATTATATTTTACTGAAAAGAATTATTATTATTTCAAATAATTGATTTTTCAGTTTTATAACTATAACATTTTATTATTATTATTATCATTATTATTCTTATTATTACAGGTATATACAGGTATATATATATACTACTGTATATCGCCACCGTCCTTCTAAAGGCAAATATTATTAAAAACTATCATTATATTTTACTGAAAAGAATTATAATTATTTCAAATAATTGATTTGAGGGTGGAAAATAAGACATGATTGAGAAAGAAATCCTATTTCACTCACCCCCAAATCGATTTTTCCTCTAGATAGGTAGTTTTCCCATAGGGGCTTTCTTTCCCCTTTCTCTCCTACCTTTTCTTGACACACATAAAAAATACATAAATATGACCCAATGTAGACAGCTATTATCACTAATTCTGGTTTTCCAACCCCTAAAAAGAATTTTCTCCGAGATAGGCGATTTCTCCCATGTCAACCCTCCTCCGGCGAATTTGTCTTCGTTAACCGGAAGCATGTAAAAAGCACATAATTATGGCATAATTTTTTTCTCAATCATCCCTTATTTTTCACCCCCCACCCTTAACTGCGGAAAGATTGCAGCACCAATTTTTTTTGTTCGAGCACAAAAAAACGCATGAGAAACACATCATTTTGACCAAAAAAAACGTTGATTTTTTTACCTTGTTCCGCTAACTTTAGGGAGGTAAATATTAGAACATATTCAATAATCGATCCATAATAANTCAATAATCGATCCATAATAATTGTAGTATACGATCATGAGCTAATGCCTAATGCACCTCAACCGAAAGTGCGACACAGACAATCAGCTGCAGAAGTTGCTCTTCAACCTCAACATAACCCAGATATTGAGGAGCTGGGTCCTCAAAAAAGACCCCGACGTCGTCAGCGACGGGCTGTTGAAACTCTGCCTATCCAGGTTGCAGAACCTGCTGCTGGTGAGGTGGCAGCAGCACCACCGGTCCCTCTGAGGAGACCCCGAGGGCGCCCACGTCGAAATGCGGCGAGCAAGCCCATGCGGGCTGAAGTTCCAGAGATACCCGAGCTGCTGAATCAACAGAGGCTTGAACCTCTGGTAGAAGACCCTCCGCTTGCTATAAGGAGCCTTCGAGCTCGCCCACATCGACGTGCACCGGAAGCCCTCATTATTCAGATTTTGGAACCAGCAGATGGTGTGGAGCCTCCACATGCTGCAGAACATGTGAATGTAGCAGCACCTCCGGATCCTGCAGAACATGCCGATACTGCGGGACCAGCAGATTATGCAGAACCTGCCGATGCTGCAGAAGCTGCAGATACTGCCGAACAGAGAAATGCTCTCGAACCTGAAGGTGCTGCAGGACTGGCCTATCAAAGGAGACCCCAAACCCCCCCACTTGTAGCAGAAATTCATCCCATTCAAGTTTTTCCATGCCTCAATCCTCACAGCGAGTAAATTTATATATTTTTCATGAGGACATAATGACTTGGTTACGTATATACAGGCAGCATACAGAGACGAAACTCCAGACGCTGTAACGCCGCAAGAAGTGCGACCTGCACCATTTGATGACGGGGCTCCTGAAATAGCACATATGGAACCGCCAGCGAAGAAAAGGAAAACTCGACGAGAAGGAATCAACAAAAGTAAGAAAATTATCAACAAACTATCAACTGATATACATATGGGGTATTCCATGTTAAATCGGATGATTTTAAAACGGAGCATCTCAGTTGTTTCAAAATTTTGTTTACAGTGTAAATAGAAATAGTGGGCTGTACAATAACCCTACCTCTGTATACACTACGAAAGAATTTACATTTTATTTGTGGAATTACAGACACACACACAGCTAGAGAGATGAATGAGTGCCACAAAAATGAGAATCTAAACTAATGGTGGAGTGTGAGGGTTAAAAGGAGAAATTAAAGTCTTGAAACTCGGAATCCTCGCGGAATTCAACACTTCAGACGTTTAATTTTTCGGAATTGAGTCCTGCAACGCTTGACACTGTGACCCTTGAAAGAACCCTTGCGAGGATCTAAATTTGTTAGGTGCGGCCCTCGTAACCCTCGTGGAAGGAAAGCCTTCAGACATTTGACCCTCGTTAAACTTGACCCTTGTGACGATTAAGGTATGTGACGTTAGCCCCTAATAACTCTCATGGCCCTCGTGAAATTGCACCCTTCAGGGGTTTGACCTTTGTTAAACTGAAGCCTTGTGACGAGCTAGCTTTATGCCATAATCATGAAAAAAAAATGAAACGAATCTCAGATGGTCAGGTTTAAAGCCATCCGATTTGACATGGAATGCCCCATATATATATATATACTTTCAATAAACATTCATAACTTTGTTACTAGTATTGTTACATATGTGATATATCCATAATTTGTTTAACTTAACATATAATTTCCTTTTGTTAGTATATGTTAAGAAAAGAATGGGTTCGTTCAGCGTGGTGTGAGGAGGGCGAATCTATATAGTAATGAATTTATCTCGCATGTGTTGAAACAAAAACCGCGTAGAATTTTTTTTGTATCTTCATTAAATTTTATGGAAAAGGGTGGTGGGAAAACTTTCCGACGAAATAATAATTATCAACGGTTCTAATTCTTTAGCATACCGTTAACATAACTTTTTGCGAACCATTCGTTTTAGTTCACGTACGTAACCATTTATAGGGCAATGATAAGTCCCCTCGTTTCGGATGATTCTAAATCATTAGAGCATAACTCTGGAAGATCATTTCTTTTTCTCACTAATAGTACAGATCACTGATAGTTTTTCTCTTTTCAGTAGAATTCTAACGGAAAAGACAGTATCTTATTTGAGTTTATTAACTGATCATATTCTAAAATATTCGCAAATTACAACATATGTGATCAATTCCGGAATCCTTATCGTTTCTGTTGGTTCCATAATACAAACTGTGATAATTGTCCTCCTTTAATTGCTGACCTTGACCCTTATTTGGATATGCTGAAATGAAGTGAAATGAAATGCACTGAAATGAATTGACCGTGAGAATTTCGTCGCTGAAATAAAAATTTTATTCTTCCAAAGAAACATCCTCAGCAGAACATGTTTCTTTCTCTTCCTTTCTGTCTGTTTCCATTCACTTCCCTTCATATTCTCTGGTATCATTAGTTCATTTTCATAATGTAAGCGCTCATTATCTTTTCATTATTCGAGAAACCCGGTGCATCCCACTTTTAATTTTATTTTGAAAAAAAGTATTCAATATTCCCATTATTAGAAAATTTAAGCGTTGAGGATGATTGTTTGCAAGTGTGAGGGAAGCTTCCAATTGCGATCATCAATGACAGGTGAGTGCACCATCTTTCACTTATGTTGGCGATATGTGAAGAAAGAGTTATCATATTTTCACTCACATTGAGCGGTGAAGTACAGGCAAAACATACGCGTTTAAACTCTGTTGAATGAACACATTGAAAATTAATCAAGGTGGATATATAAAAAATGTCTAATACTCGGTCCCTCAGACGTACTCCACATACCAAGCCCAATGTCATCCTAAGAGTATTGAAAAAATGGACCGATTTGCTTGACACAGAGTACAGAATGTCGCACTTATCATTCGTGAAAGATGAGTGCATGAACGTGCACCAACTTCCAGTGGTGTTCGTCATGTATGACAAAAAACTTCTGATTCACACACGTCCGTGAGTAAAGTACGAAAATGTACAGTTCCACTACTGAAAATTAGGGAGGATAGCTTTATATTAGAAATGTTCGGAACGCGGTCTCTTAGACGTAATCCATATACCAAGCGCAATGTCATCCTAAGAGTATTTTGAAAATGGACCGATTGACTCGACAGAGTACGGAATTTCGCACTTATACCTGCGATCGTCGATGAAGTATGAGTGCGTGAATACGCACCATCCCTCCGCTATTACTGCAAGTGTAAGAAAAGTTTACAATTACATTCATTTCTGAAAGTTGAGTGCATGAACGTGCACCAACTTCCAGTGGTGTTTGTCATGTATGACAAAAAAGTTCTGACTCATACACTTCCGTGAGTAAAGTACGAACATGTACCTTTTCATCATTGAAAATTAGTGAGGATAGCTTTGTATTACAAGTGTTCAAATCTCGGCCCTCAGACGTAATCCACATACCAAGCGTAATGTCATCCTAAGAGTATGTAAGAAAGGGATCGATTTGCATGACACAGAGTAGAGGATTTCGCTTTTATACCTGCGATCGTCTATGAATTATGAGTGCATGAATACGCACCGTTCTTCACCGATTATTGCAAGTGTAAGGAAAGTTTACAATTACATCCATTCAAGGAAGATGAGTGCATGAACGTGCGCCAACTTCCATTGGTGTTTGTAATGTATGAGAAAAAAGTTCCGATTACCACACTTCCGTGAGTAAAGTACGAACATGTACATTTCCATGACTGAATACTAGTGACGATAGCTTTGTATTACAAATGTTCGTAACTCGGTCGCTCAGACGTCATCCACATGCCAAGCGTAATGTCATCCAAGAGTATGTAAGAAACGGATCGATTTGCTTGACACAGAGTGGAGGATTTCGCATTATTAGTTAGGCTGGACGGGTTCTGGATCAAAGCTCCTCGCCGCCACCAGGCGGCGCCACCGTCGCGGAAAGTTGGAGAAGGATGACGTCATCGACTCGCGTGGTGGGGGAATCCCTCTAAGACGTGTTGGGACTTGTATGAAATATGATAACCTTCATGAAATCGGATATTGGCGCCACCGTCATGGAATTTTCTAGGCGGATGACTCATCGACTCGCGTGGTGGGGGAATCCCTCTACGACCTGTTGGAACTTGTATGATGAGATGTTGAAACTTGCATGAAATCGGATATTGGCGCCACCGTCGCGGAATTTTCTAGACGGATGACGTCATCAATAAGTTATTTACTCGCATGGTGGGGGAACCGTCCTGTTCAGACTTGTATGGAATATGATACTAGTGATGGCGTCACGGTCATGGAAGTTTCTAGACGGATGACGTCATCGACTTGAGTGGTGGGGGAACCGTCCTGTTGGGACTTGTATGATGATCTCTTAAAGTTTGCATGAAATCGGATATCGGCGCCACAAGCTGTGGAAGGTTCAAGACGGATGACTTCATCGATAAGTTATCGACTCGCATGGTGGGGAACCATCCTGGCGGGACTTGTATGCAATATAATACTATGAAAACCTGTGGATACATGGATAAAATTGGATATTGTCGCCACAATCCTGAAAATTTTGAGACGAATGACGTCATCGATGAGTCATCGACTTGCACGGTGGGAGAACTCACTATAAGTCCTAAAAATGTGCAAATATTTAACAACATTTGCAAACATTTGCAAACATTCTGCAAACATTTGGCAACATTTGCAAACATTTGACAACATTTGCAAACATTCTGTAAACATGTGACAATATTTGCAAACATTTTGCCAACATTTGGAAACATTTGACAACATTTGCCAACATTCTGCAAATATTTGACAACATTTGCAAACATTGTGCAAATATTTGCAAAGATTCTGCAAACATTTGCAAACATTTGTAAACACTCTGCAAACATTTTCAAACATTTGATAACATTTGCTAACATTGGAGAACATTTGCAAACATTCTGCAAACACACTGCAAACATTTTGCAAACATTTGGAAACATTTGCAAACATTGTGCGAACATTTGACAATATTTGCAAACATTTGATAACATTTGCAAACATTCTGCAAACATTTTGCGAACATTTGACAATACTTGCAAACATTTTCAAACATTTGGAAACATTTGCACACATTCTGCCAACATTTTCAAACATTCTGAAAACATTTGCAAACATTTACAAACTAATGCAAACATGTGCAAATATGTGAAAACAATGATTGAATATTTCCAAGATGAATGACATCAATGAGTCACTTTGACTGAGAAATCATCAATGTGCGAGGTGGGGGTTTCCCGTAAGACCTGCTGAGACTTGTACATTCGAGAAAAGATGACGTTATCGCGGCGGGGGTTCCCCCTTAGTCCGGTTGGGAATTATATGATACCATAATGACCGGTTGGAACTTGTAAGAAATTGGATATTGGCGCCACCGTCATGGAACTTTCGAGAAGGATGACGTCATCGATGAGTCATCCTCATCAACTCGGAGCGTGGTGGGGTTACTTCCTGAGTCCTGTTGGGACTTGTATGAAATATGATCTTATGATGAATCATGGTGTGATATAAAAGAGATATTATGTTATTTCTAGATTATTCTCGAACATTCTCCAAGGTTCTCAAATGTTCCAAGATGAGTCATAACCTCCCATTTGTGGTGGGGGGATCTCTATATAACGCGCTTACCCTATCCATTCCGCATTCAATCTGAGTCACAGTTCTATTGATTGAACCTCTTATCCTACAGTGATATAAAGAGTTACCATAATGTGTTATTATGATCATCTTCATAAGGAGAATAATGGGGAATCTAGTGCTGATGAGGCGATGATCCGTGAGTATTTCAAGAAGGATTGTCAGACATTCGCAAAATACCTGGTGACTGACTTACATTGTTTACGGGACAATTATGAAGTATTGAAAGCTGAGCGACATCCTGAGGGGAAATATAATTATTCTAATTTTACAAGTCGACTTGAGGGATTATCTCACATAATCCAGAGCATCAATAATTTGGGGAAATTGAAGAAATTCTGCGAGGAGCTGAGGGATAAAATCGCCAACGTAGAGTAGGAGGATGAATTGGTGGCAAGGATTGTCAATGAAATTCAATGGTTGAACTCAGTTCCACCATACTGCCTCAATGACAGTGAAGTTGTGGAGACATTATTGATTCACGCACCACCTGATCTTCCACCATTGAGGGAATTCATCTATCAACTTCACGAAAACATTAGAGATCTGTGCTCCAAGTTCAAACGTAACAAGTGTTATCCTTGTGATAAATTATCTCAAACTCTGGAGATAATCAAAGGACATTTCCAAAATTTGCGAGTTTCAATTGAACTCCTGAGTTTTGAGTATGATCTATTCTTCGCTTCTCACGGTCATCTGCCTGCTGATTTGATTTGAATCATGATGGATCCGATGGACAAGAGTGCTGCAGAAAGAAATCAACAAGAAAAGAAGATGGAACGAATTGATTTCCAATTAGAGCCACAGATCCATTTGATGTTGCAGTGGCACTATGCATATCGATCTGCTCGTTGAGGTCCATGGGAGGAGATAGCTCGAGATCGCCATCGTTTTCAACGTTGGATAAATTTGTGTGAACAAATGTTGAACCCTATATTATTACCAAAACATAGACAATCTGTTTTCGACACTCGTTTCAGCTCGTTTTCAATGGCTAATGCTATTTTTATCAATATTGTATGTAGGACTATAAGGAGAAAGATGTTTGTAACAATAAAACCAAGAATTTCTATTTTTTTAAAATAAACAAAAACATTTATTCATAATGTATAGTGTTATATTTATTTTTCTTACATTAACTTTTTAACCCCACCACTGATTTGCAAACATTTGGAAACATTTTCAAACATTTCACAACATTTGCCAACATTCCGCAAACATTTGCAAACATTTACAAACATATGCAAACGTGTGCAAACATATGCAAACATGTGTAAATATGTGGAAACAATGGTCGAATATTTTCAAGATAAATGACATCGGTAAATCACTCAGACTGATAACTCATCGATGTGCGAGGTGGGGGTTTCCCGTAAGTCTTGCTGAGACTTGTACATTCGAGAAGGATGACGTCATCGATGACTCATCGCGCGGTGGGTGATATCCCATGTTTCCTGTTAGGACTTGCATGAAATATAATGACCAGTCGAAACTTGCATATTGTAATGAGTCATTGCTGTCTTGGAATAAAAATTACGTCATACTTGTTCGCGAATATTTGAGAATGTTCCGTGATGGTTTAAATCGGGGTGGGGTAAGGGGGTGAGTTGCTATAAAATCAGCCGACTCCACTCAGCTTCAAACACAAAATTGATTTGCTGCCATCACGATCTGCGGTTTTAGTGTGTTATTATAATGTTGATGTTGGATGTTCAAGGTTTTCAACACCCAACTCAGAAATTTATTATAAAAATTCGGCAGTTCAAGCAGTTGGAAAAAATGAGTGTGCTTGTCTGCTTTTCCAAACCCCATGTGGATGGAATGAATTATCAGCAAAATACCAAAGAACCAATGAATGGATTATTAATAATCATCATGGAATCGCATGGGAAATAGGATTCATTTCATATGATGAGGTTCAAGATGAGATTGCGCAGATCACGAAAAGAGTGACAATCATCTTCGTGAATGCACTGCAGAAGAGACAATGGTTACAATCTTACGTCGATAAAGTGATAATCGACTTGAATGAGTTGGGATGCTCAAAAGCAAAAGATATCACAACCCCCAGATGCTGGAATCACAAAGAGCACAGTTTCATCGAGCATTATACCTGTGCATTCGACAATTGTGGGAAGCTATTGAAATGGTTCACAAAATACTTTCATTCGACTTTGGATCCGACTACTGACTTCTTCGATTTGATACAGGATATGCAAATGTTGCAAGCAGATTCCACACATCTCCTGAAAATATTTCTCTTAAAATTTGCATGGCAACACATTGACAAATTATGGGAGACATTGACAGAGAGGCTCAAAAACATGAGCGAAATTAACGGGTACCGCCGATGTTATTAACATCATCCAACATCGATTCATAGAGGAGACGTTGTGGATAGAACTGTACCGCTCATAAAAAATTGTCTCGTTTGTCAATTATCAGATTGTATAATTTTTTCACAATAATCAGAAATGATTATTGATACCTTTATATTCCATACAATGTTTAATATGTAGCTGCGATTGATAATAAGTATTATACATGTTTTTAGTTATATGCACACACCTTCAAGCTCGCTCAAGATTTTTCAAAATTATACGGGAATACTCTAAATGAATAAGCTTCATTCCATCAAATCAAGTTGATGTTGTTATATGAATTTTTCCCTTATATAAACTATTTTTCGAGATATTCAGCTTCAAAACGTAGTAAACAACTCGAAGAGAAGCTCACTACGCATACACTCCACACCATTGGTCTGAGAGAACAGATTGACTGGTTCGACTGTATCTACTACACGTGCTCCTCACAAACCCATCATGCGTACGCAACGCAAACCCACTATGTATATCGTTATTAAATGCATCACCCCCTATGACTAATGTTGTATAATTTATGATTTTTGGAGCCAAATTGGAAAATTTAAACATTTAGTTGGCTGAGGGTGATATTTTTCACTGCAAAAATTTATGTTCATGCAGTCTCTGAGAAGCAGCTTAAAATCAAGTATCTTGGGGGAAAAACGAGATTTGAATTCATCGGGATCTGAAGAAAAATCTGAGATACAATAAGGTCGTTCATTATTAGATTTATAAGTTCATAACCAGTTGCCTGAAAAAAATTATATCTCCTTCATATAATTGTATTGATAATAAGTCCACAAAAATTAATCTCAGAAGATTGGAGTTTCCTAATTTTTCCTTATTTTGGTAATTTGTCTTAAATCTTTATTACCGATGTAAGATATCTAAATTAATAAAAAACTAGAATTCTTCACATGTGTGGAGAAGAAAGAAATAAAAACCAATAGTATAAAAGATTTGAACGCTAGCAAACTCGCTGTTGATACTTAAAAACTTTTGCATACATTTGTTAACATTTGTCAACATTTGCAAACATCTATTGACATTTGCAAAACATTTGTCAGTGTTTGTCAACATTGTCAAACATTTGCAAAGCATTTTGCCCATATTCGTCATCAATTGCAAATATTTATTATCATTTGTAAAACATTTATCAGCATTTATGAATAATTGCCAACATTTTGCGAACATTTATCAACATTTGTCAACATTTGCAAAACATTTTGCCCACATTTGTCAACAATTACAAATATTAATTATCATTTGCAAAACATTTGTCAACATTTATGAACAATTTCCAACATTTGCAAAATGTTGGTATACGTTTCCAAATGTTGACAAATGTTAATAAATGTTTTTGCAAAATGTTGGCAATTATTCATAAATGCTGATAAATGTTTTACAAATGATAATAAATATTTGCAATTGTTGAAGTATGTGGGCAAAATGCGTCGCAAATGTTTGACAATGTTGACAAATATTGACCAATATTTTGCAAATGTCAATAAATGTTTGCAAATATTGGCCAATGTTGAAAAATGTTGACAAATGTTTGCAGATGTTGAAACAGATGAGGAAACTCCATTCTTCTCAGATTAATTTTTGTGGATTTATTATCAATACAATTATATGAAAAAGAGATGATTTTTTTCAGACAAGTGGTTATGAACTTATAAATCTAATAATGAACGACCTTATTGTATCTCATAAATTTTTCTTCAGATCCCGATGAATTCAAATCTCGTTTTTTCCCCCAAGATACTTGATTTTAAGCTGCTTCTCAGAGACTGCATGAACATAAATTTTTGCAGTGAAAAATATCACCCTCAGCCAACTAAATGTTTAAATTTTCCAATTTGGCTCCAAAAATCATAAATTATACAACATTAGTCATAGGGGGTGATGCATTTAATAACGATATACATAGTGGGTTTGCGTTGCGTACGCATGATGGGTTTGTGAGGAGCACGNAGCTCCAAAAATCATAAATTATATAACATTAGTCATAGGAGGTGATGCATTTAATAACGATATACATAGTGGGTTTGCGTTGCGTACGCATGATGGGTTTGTGAGGAGCACGTGTAGTAGATATAGTCGAACCAATCTGTTCTCATCAGACCAATGGTGTGGAGTGTATGCGTAGTGAGCTTCTCTTCGAGTCGTTTACTACGTTTTGAAGCTGACTATCTCGAAATATAGTTTATCTAAGGGAAAAATTCATATAACAACATCAACTTGTCTTGATGGAATGAAGCTCATTCATTTAAAGTAATCCCGTATAATTCTGAAAAATCTTGAGCGTAGCTACATATTAAACATTGTATGGAATATAAAGGTATCACTAATCTTATCAATAATCTTATCAATCGTAGCTACATATTAAACATTGTATGGAATATGAAGGTATCAATAATCATTTTGATTATTATGAAAAAAATATCCAATCTGATAATTGACAAACGAGACAATTTTTTATAAGCGGTACAGTTCGATCCACAACGTCTCCTCTATGAATCGATGTTGGATGATGTTGATAACATCGGCGGTACTCGTTAATTTCGCTCATGTTTTTGCGCCTCTCTGTCAATGTCTCCCATAATTCGTCAATGTGTTGCCATGCAAATGTTAAGAGAAATCTTTTCAGGAGATGTGTGGAATCTGCTTGCAACATTTGCATATCCTGTATCCAATCGAAGAAGTCAGTAGTCGGATCCAAAGTCGAATGAAAGTATTTTGTGAACCATTTCAATAGCTTCCCACAATTTTCGAATGCACAGGTATAATTCTCGATGAAACTGTGCTCTTTGTGATTCCAGCATCTGGGGGTTGTGATATCCTTTGCTTTTGAGCACCCCAACTCATTCAAGTCGATTATCACTTTATCGGTGTAAGATTGTAACCATTGACTCTTCTGCTCTTCTCTTCTTCTTGAAAATATTCGACCATTGTTTTCGCATATTTACACATGTTTGCATATGTTTGCATACGTTTGCATATATTTGTAAATGTTTGCAAATGTTGTGAAATGTTTGAAAATGTTTCCAAATGTTTGCAAATCAGTGCTGGGGTTAAGAAGTTAATGTAAGAAAAATAAATATAACACTGTACATTATGAATAAATGTTTTTGATTATTTGAAAAAAATTGGAAATTCTTGGTTTTATTGTTACAAAAACCTTTCTCCTTATAGTCATACATACAATATTAATAAAAATAGCATTAGCAATTCAAAATGAGCTGAAACGAGTCTCGAAAATAGATTGTCTATACTTTGGTAATAATATAGAATTCAACATTTTTTCACACAAATTTAGTCACCGTTGAAAACGATGGCGGTCTCGAGCTATCTCCTCCCATGGACCTCGACGACCAGATCGATATCCATAGTCCCAATGCAACATCAAATGGATCTGTGGCTCTAATTGGAAATCAATTCGTTTCATGTACTTTTCTTGTTGATCTCTTTCTGCAGCACTCTTGCCCATCGTCTCCCTTATCATTCAAATCAAACCAGCAGGCAGATGACCGCGAGAAGCGAAGAATATATCATACTCAAAACTCCGGAGTTCAATTGAAATTCGCAAATGTTGGAAATGTCCTTTGATTATCTTCAGAGTTTGAGATAACTTATCACAGGGATAACACTTATTACGTTTGAACTTGGAGCACAGATCTCTGAAGTTTTTGTGAAGTTGATAGATGAATTCCCCCAATGGTGTAAGATCAGGTGGTGCGTGAATCAATAATTTCTCCACAACTTCACTGTCATTGAGGCAGTATGGTGGAACTGAGTTCAACCATTGAATTTCATTGACACTCCTTGCCACCAATTCATCCTCCTCCTCCACGTTGGTGATTTTATCCCTCAGCTCCTCGCAGAATTTCTTCAATTTCCCCAAATTATTGATGCTCTGGATTATGTGAGATAATCCCTCAAGTCGACTTGTACAATTAGAACAATTAGATTTCCCCTCAGGATGTCGCTCAGCTTTCAATACTTCATAATGGTCCCATAAACAATGTCAGTCAGTCACCAGGTATCTTGCGAATGTCTGACAATCCTTGTTGAAATACTCACGGATCATCTCCTCATCAGAACTAGATTCCCCATCGTTTTCCTTATGAAGATGATTATGATAACACATTATGGTAACTCTTTATATCACCGTAGGATACGAGGTTCAATCAATAGAACTGGGACTCAGATTGAATGCGGAATGGATAGGGTAAGCGCGTTATATAGAGATCCCCCCACCACAAACAGGAGGTTATGACTCATCTTGGAACATTTGAGAACCTTGGAGATTGTTCGAGAATAATCGAGAAATCACATAATATCTCCTTTGTATCACACCATGATTCATCGTAAGATCATATTTCATACAAGTCCCAACAAGACTCAGGAAGTACCCCCACCACGCCCCGAGTTGATAAGGATGACTCATCGATGACGTCATCCGTCTAGACGGTTCCGCGACGGTGGCGCCAATATAAAATTTCTTACAAGTTCCAACCGGTCATTATGATATCATATAATTCCCAACAGGACTAAGGGGGAACCGCCACTGCGATAACGTCATCCTTTCCCGAATGTACAAGTCTCAGCAGGACTTACGGGAAACCCCCACCTCGCACATTGATGATTTATCAGTCTGAGTGACTCATCGATGTCATTCATCTTGAAAATATTCAATCATTGTTTTCACATATTTGCAGATGTTTGCATATGTTTGTAAATGTTTGCAAGTATTGTTAAATGTTCGCAAAATGTTTGCAGAATGTTTGCAAATGTTATCAAATGTTTGAAAATGTTTCCAAATGTTTGCAAATGTTGTCAAATGTTGCCAAATGTTGTCAAATGTTTGAAAATGTTTGCAAATGTTGTCAAATGTTTGCAAATGTTTCCAAATGTTTGCAAAATGTTTGGAAATATTCTCTAATGTTTGCAGAATGTGTGCAAATGTTTCCAAATGTTTGAAAATGTTTGCAAAATGTTTGCAAATGTTGTCAAATGTTCGCAAAATGTTTGCAATTGTTTCCAAATCCTTGCAATTGTTTGCAAATGTTTTCAAATGTTGCCAAATGTCAAATGTTTGCAAATGTTGTGAAATGTTGCTAAATGTTTGCAAAATGTTTGAAGAATGTTTGCAAATGTTGTCAAATTTTTGCAAAATGTTGTCAAATGTTTGCACATGTTTAGGACTTACGGTGAGTTCTCCCACCGTGCAAGTCGATGACTCATCGATGACGCCATTCATCTCGAAATTTCCGGGATTGTGGCGGCAATATCCAATTTTATCCATGTATCGACAGGCTTTCATAGTATTATATTGCATACAAGTCCCGCCAGGATGGTTCCCCACCATGCGAGTCGATAACTTATCGATGAAGTCATCCGTCTTGAACCTTCCACAGCTTGTGGCGCCGACATCCGATTTCATGCAAACTTCAACAGATCATCATACAAGTCTCAACAGGACGGTTCCCCCACCACTCAAGTCGATGACGTCATCCGTCTAGAAACTTCCATGACCGTGACGCCATCACTAGTATCATATTCCATACAAGTCTGAACAGGACGGTTCCTCCACCATGCGAGTCAATAACTTATCGATGACGTCATCCGTCTAGAAAATTCCGCGACGGTGGCGCCAATATCCGATTTCATGCAGGTTATCATATTTCATACAAGTCCCAACAGGTCTTAGAGGGATTCCTCCACCACGCGAGTCGATGACGTCATCCTTCTCGAACGTTCCGCGATGGTGGCGCCGTCTGGTGGCGGCGAGGAGCTTTGATCCAGAACTCGTCCAGCCTAACTACTCGCATTTATACCTGCGATCGTCGTTGAATTATGAGCGCGTGAATACGCGCCGTTCTTTAGCGATTATTGCAAGTGTAAGGAAAGTTTAAAATTACATCCATTCGTGGAAGATGAGGGCATGAACGTGCACCAACTTCCATGGGTGTTTATAATGTATGAGAAAAAATTTCCGATTCGCACACTTCCATGAGTAAAGTACGAACATGTACATTTCCATGACCGAAAACTAGTGACGATAGCTTTGTATTAGAAATGTTCGAAACTCGGTCCCTCAGACGTAATCCACATACCAAGCGCAATGTCATCCTAAGAGTATGTAAGAAACGGATCGATTTACTTGACACAGAGTGGAGGATTTCGCATTCATACCTGCAATCGTCTATGAATTATGAGTGTAGTGTTCTTCAGCGATTCTTCAGTGTCTATGAATTATGAGTGTAGCGTTCTTCAGCGATTATTACAAGTGTAAGGAACGTTTACAATTACATCCATTCATGGAAGATGAGTGCATGAACGTGCACCAACTTCCATTGGTGTTTGTAATGTATGAGAACAAAGTTCCGATTCATACACTTCCGT
This sequence comes from Diachasma alloeum, assembly GCF_001412515.2. Lineage (NCBI taxonomy): Eukaryota > Metazoa > Arthropoda > Insecta > Hymenoptera > Braconidae > Diachasma > Diachasma alloeum. The sequence goes on from NW_021680632.1 coordinate 96,254, forward strand.
GAGTAAAGTACGAACATGTACATTTCCATGACTGAAAACTAGTGACGATAGCTTTGTATTGCAAATGTTCGAAACTCGGTCCCTCAGACGTAATCCACATACCAAGCGCAATGTCATCCTAAGAGTATGTAAGAAACGGATCGATTTGCTTGACACAGAGTGGAGGATTTCGCATTTATATCTGCGATCGTCGATGAATTATGAGTGCGTGAATGCGCACCGTTCTTCAGCGATTATTGCAAGGGTAAGGAAAGTTTACAATTACATGCATTCGTGAAAGATGAGTGCATGACCGTGCACCAACTTCCAGTGGTGTTTGTAATGTGTGAGAGAAAAGTTCTGATTCACACACTTCCGTGAGTAAATTACGAAGATGTACAGTTCTATTCCTGAAAATTACTGACGATAGCTTTGTATCACAAATGTTCGAAACTCGGTCCCTCAGACGTAATCCATATACCAAGTGCAATGTCATCCTAAGAGTATTTGAAAAACAGATCGATTTACTTGACACAGAGTACAGGATTTCCCATTTATACCTACGATCGTCGATGAAGTATGAGTGCGTGAAGGACCAATGAATGGCCACTTTTCTAAGAACTTCATTAGCACCTCAGTTGAACTTAACGATATTGTCAAAATTATTCTCATATCAATTCAGATTTAATGATATTGGAATAATGTGGGCGAGGGGGGTGGGGGAGGGGGGAGGAGATCAGTTCTGATTTATTTTACTGAACCAGATTAAGTCAGACGGTTCTGATATCCATATCAGAGGCCCTACCCCCAGCCCGATCATTTCCATTCCTGTCTTTCAGTTGCCACTCCAATGGGAATCTGACTATCGCCGATGTGATTTTTGAACTTCATCAGCTAATAACTCGGTAATTAAGCCCCGGAGCCAAAAGTCGAAGAGGAACTTTCGACTGCAAATTTCACCCTCTTCCACCCCTTAATGGCTCTGAAAATCACTTTGGAACACCCTGTATAGGGACCTCCTTATATGGAGACCCCCGACATGGGAACCTCTTATATGTGTACCTTCTTCTATATGGGAATCCCCAATATGACCTTATATGAGCAACTTCTCCTCCTCCTCTATATGGTCACAATGAGGGTCAGGAAAATATAGGGACCCACCTATAGAAGACCCCTCTATGAAAAAATAAAGAAAATAGAATTAGAATTCAGAGTGGAAAAATCTCTTTCCGTCCAGCCGGGATTCGAACCCATATATGTGCCGGGCACTCTTCCAACTAAGTTCTTCGGAACAAGGTAAACTCTCTCACTCCAAATTCAACTCAGCACGCCGCCTAACAATCTTTTAGGCATTAAATTAAGGCCGTTTCTGCGAACAGTATGAGTGCCAAACGCAGAGTCTGAGTGAAACACGCCGGGGACTTCCACGGTTTCTTCGTATGACACGCAGACCACGAGTGTTTCACGCAAAGATCCCATGAATTTTCCGAGTTTTTCACGCAGAGCCCCCATGCATTTTTCGAGTGTTTTACACAGAGACTCCATGAATTTTCCGAGTGTTTCACGCAGGAATACTTTGAGCTTCGGCGTGTCACACGCAGGAATATTTTGTCATCGGATCGGCTCGGCAATTAGCTAAAAAATACGGGCTTTTTATGTTTTTTTTCTGCGGAAAAAAAATTTTCTGCTCAAATATTTTGGCAATGGGGTCCAATCAGGAAAATTAGTAGCCCATGGTGGAGTACTAAATATGGGCTAATTTTCTGCAGGAAAATAATTTCATTTTTCCTGAATTTTTTCCCTATTTCCAGGGGGGGGGCTATGACTAAGGGCCTCAGTCTCCACTGATTGTAATGGGTCAATTCAACATGACTCCCTCAGGTCCCGCGATGGGTTAATACATTCAATGAATTATGGGCTCCAATTTGAGGCCTGTTAGAAACTTTCCGCTTGACTATTCAGAGCCTGGGTCCTTGCTGATTTCAACGGGTCAATTCAAGATCGCTCGCTCGGGCCCGTCGATCGGTCAATATATTCAACGAATTACGAGCTTCAATTTCTGACCTGCTTGATCATGTAGAGCCTGAGTCCTCACTGATTTCTATGAGTCACTTCAAGATGGCTTCATCGTAACCCGCGATGGGTCAATACATTCAAGGAATTATGGTCTTCAATTTAAAGACTGGGAAATTTTTTGCTCTACTAGCAAGAGCCTGAGTCCGCCCAGCGTCAAAGCGATCACTTCAGGATTGTTTCCGCGGGCTCCCCCATGGGTCAGTGTATTCAAAGAATTATGGGCTTGAATTTCAGACCCATTAGAAATTTTCTGCTTCAATACTGAGAGGCTAAGTCCCCCCAAGGCCAAATGGGTCAATTAGGCGGCCCATGGGTCAATACATCCAAGGAATTATGAGCTTCAATTTAAGATCTCTTTCTTTCTGACCCTTTCGGGTCTAGTGAAACTTCAGTATCCCGGAAAGTTCGAGGTCCAATGTTGAACTTGACCATTCACTTGATTGAAGCCAAAGACTACACAATTTTTTTTGTAATTCAATAGTGTTCAGATCATCGCGCTAAAAATTTTCCGTACAAGCTATAATTGTTCTAAGAGTGCTTTTCTTGTTCATTACAGTCTAGTGAAGGTTCAGTACCCCCAAAAGTTCGAGGTCCAATGTTGAACTTGACCATTCACTTAGATAAGACCGAAGACATGAAATCATTTTTTAAAAAATTAGATAGTATTCAGATTATCGAGCTAAAAGTTTTTTCTGTAAACTATAATTGTTCTGGGAAGGCCCATCGAGGGTCCTCACGAAGCCATCTTGAATTGACCCATTGAAATCAGTGGGGACTCAGGCTCTAAATGATCAAGTAGAAAGGTTCCAACAGGCCACAAATTGAAGCCCGTAATTCATTGAATGTACTGACCGATCGAGGGGCCCGAGGAAGCCATTTGAATTGACCCGTTGAAATCAGTAAGAACCCAAGCTCTAATAATCAAGCGGAAAATTTCTAACAGGCCTTATATTAAAGCCCATGATTCACTCCATGTTTTGATCCATCGAGGGTCCCGACGAAGCCATATTGAATTGACCCATTGGAATCAGTAAGGACTCAGGATTTTGATAATCATGCAGAAAATTACCAATGGGCCTTAAATTCAAGCCCATAATTCGTCGAATGTATTGACTGATCAAGGGGCCCGAGGGAGCCATTTTGAATTGACTCATTTAGAGCAGCGTGGACTGAGCTCCATAACTTTGAAGCAGAGAATTTTTCATGGGTTTCAAATCGAAGCCCATATTTCCTTGAATATATTGATCCATCGAGAACTCCGAGGGAGCGATTTTGAATTGACGCATTCGGGTTATTGAAGACTTAGGCCCTTATTGTTGTAGCAGAGAATTTTTAATGGGTTTCAAATCGAAGCCCATATTTCCTTGAATATACTGATCCATCGAGGACTCCGAGGGAGCGATTTTGAATTGACGCATTCGGGTTATTGAAGACTTAGGCCCTTATTGTTGTAGCAGAGAATTTTTAATGGGTTTCAAATCGAAGCCCATATTTCCTTGAATATACTGACCCATCGAGGACTCCGAGGGAGCGATTTTGAATTGACGCATTCGGGTTATTGAAGACTTAGGCCCTTATTGTTGTAGCAGAGAATTTTTAATGGGTTTCAAATCGAAGCCCATATTTCCTTGAATATACTGATCCATCGAGGACTCCGAGGGAGCGATTTTGAATTGACGCATTCGGGTTATTGAAGACTTAGGCCCTTATTGTTGTAGCAGAGAATTTTTAATGGGTTTCAAATCGAAGCCCATATTTCCTTGAATGTACTGACCCATCAAGGGGCCCGAGGGAGTCACCTAAATGGACTCATTTGGCGCTGGGGGAACTCAGTCGCTTAGTATTGGAACACAAAATTCCCAATTGGCTTTCAATTGAAGCCCATAATTCTTTGAACGTATTGACCCATCGGAAAAGTCCAAGGAACCCATCTTGAATTGACCCATTGAAATCAGTGAGAACTCAGGCTCTAAATAATCAAGCAGAAAATTTCTAGCAGACCTTTAATTGAAGCCCATAATTCATTGAATGTATTAACCCATCGAGAGACCTGAAGGAGCCATGTTGAATTGACCCATTACAATCAGTGACGACTGAGGCCCTTAGTAATTGAGCAGAACATTTTTTATCAACTTTGAGAGGAAGCCCATGTGTCTCTGAATATGTCCACCAATTTGATGGTCTAAGCGACCCGCTTGACCCCGACCCTCAAGAGACCCAATTGACTCCCCCGGAAATAGAGCAAAAATTCAGGAAAAATCAAATTATTTTCCTGCAGAAAATTAGCCCATATTTAGTACTCCACCATGGGCTACTCATTTTCTCGATTCGACCCCATTAGTCGGCTAGCTAAACATGCCGAACTGAAAAATCGGCTTTTTGGCCGAAATATTTGAGCAGAAATTTTTTTTCCGCAGAAAAAAAACCATAAAAAGCCCGAATTTTTGAGCTAATTGCCGACCCGATTTAATGACAAACTATTTCTGCGTGTGACACGCCGAAGCTCAAAGTATTCCTGCGTGAAACATGCAGAAGTTTGAAGTATTCCTGTGTGAAATACGCCGACGCTCAAAGTATTTCTGCGTGAAACGAAAAAACCGTGTAAACCCCTGCGTGTTTTACTCAGACTCTGCGCTTGGCACCCATACTGTCCACAGACACTGCCTTAACCCTAGATCACCTTATGAGGGCCGCGCCGCAGCGCGTCTTTTTTTGTGAATTGCCATCGATTCGCTGGCCGGAAAAATTCGAAAAAATTTGACTTTTCCTATTAAAGTGTCTAGAAAATTATCCTAGTTTAAGAACAACATAATTTCCAAAATTCATAAAGAAAACAAATTATTCCCAACAGAGGAATTATTTTTTTCCATATTGAACGAAAGTGCCCGTTGCGCGACGTTGCCAGAAACTCGCTAAACGCGCCCGGGCAGTGTAGAGTGAATTCGGCAATGTTCAGGCCTAAATAACACAGCGGCGTCTCCGCGCGGACCCGACCGAAGTCGTTAGTTCGCGTAGGGTGACCAAACTAGGGTTAAATTAATTCAAATAGAATTAGAATTTAGAAACCCTCATATGAGGACCTTTTCATATGGGGACCCCCTTAGAGACGCCCTTATATGAGGACTCCCCTATATGGAGACCCTCCCTATATGGGGACCAGCCTTATATCGGGACCCTCCTTATACGGGCACCCTCCTTATATGAGGACCCTCCTTATATGGGAACCCTCCTCATATGAGGACCCTCCTTATATGAGGACCCTCCCTATATGGGACCCCTGTATGGGACCCTCCTATATGAGGATCCACCTATATGGAGACCCTCTACATGGGCTCAAGGTCACAATGAGGGTCAGAAACATTGTTTAGCTTAAGGTCAGGAATAGGGTCCGCAATAAGGGTGTCCCCTGAATGTTTCCTACTCATTTCTTCATTTATATAGAGATTATATAGAGAGATATTGTATTATTTTCTATGACATATGTACTAATGATACCACTTATTATTTAAAAGAGTGCTGTGTATGCGAGTCAACAGAGAAGGTCCAGAAATTGAATCCCTGCAAGTATCGCATATGCGTTTTTGTGTGCAAAAATTGATCACCCGGAAATGCCCTTTGTGTAGAGCGGAAATCAATTCCTATTTGCCGTCACATATGATGGGAGGAGAACACTGGAATAATGGAATTGATATAGCAATTGAACAGGAGTTTCAAGATTAACTCTTATTGCAATTATTCGGATAAATAGGATGATGTAAATATTAATGCACTCACTTGGCTTCCATGAACGCACACCATCAGATTAGCGAATGGACATGATTTTGTTACATTTATTTCAACATTTGACGTTCATATTTCTATTTTGTATTTCTATTCTGAGTCTTTCAAATTTAAAATTGTTTAACAATAACAATGATCCAATGGATGTCAATATGATTTAAAGATATTGTAATGTGAATAATTGCAATTCTAATTTTATTAATGCCAAGTATGGCCTCTTTGGCTTCTCACATTGTTTTGGATGAGTATCAGAATTACGTGGTAAAAATAATAAAATATAATGTAAAAATAAGTACAAAAAAAGGTGAGTAATAACGGCGCTCTGCACTTCGAACAATGGTGTCAGTAGACTCAATTTATGCCACCAAATCATTATTGAAAACACTGGTGTGCCGATGCAGCATGGTCATAGATGGAGACAGCAACTTCGTTTTGTCCCGTTCTGATGGATTGCCGCTCCTGACATTTCGTCGCAGAGCAATCCGAGGGGGGGACCTCCCAACAGAGCTTCATTGGTCTCATGCACTTCTGATATGTATGAGAAAAAGTACTCTCCGCATATCCAGATATGTTCCAAGGACTTTGGTTCCATCTGTCACATTCCTCAAGCTCTTTGATACGTACTGACGAGAGTTCCTCCCGCTCCGAAAAATTCCGATTCGTGGAGCTCAATATGTCAATTATAATCTTGCTATCCTGAAATTTCACACTTCGGAGGTCGACATCCGTTTGAGATATACAGTTTTCGTCTACGATTTATTATATTTTTGTCGGCAGTTATTCATTTTTGTTTTTTTTTTATTTTCTCCTGGGCAGTCGCTAGTTTCTCCAGAGCCTCTCTGTCCTCCTTTTGAAGCCTTGATAAATCTGAAAATCATTCGGAACTTGACTGAGTTGCGTGGTCATCCAACGTGACGTTCTTGGTCATTAATTTCGCGACTCGCTGCTCCATGGTGCTCTTCAGTCTGGACAGCTCGGATTCCAACGTTACCTTAGTCATTGCCTTTGAGTTTGCTGCTTAGCCCTGCCCTGATGACTGTGTCTCGAGTCCTTGGCTGTAGTATCTTCACCTCCGCCCGCGTGACTCGTTCAAGTTTCTTCACGGTCTCCTTTCCATGGCTTCCAATTATCAGAGAGTTCCTTCTTTCCCTGTTTTTTCAGCAAGACTATTCGGTCGAATAACTGCCAAATAACTGCTGAATAACTGCCATTATTCAGCTTCCGCCATTAGCTGAGGGCCCTCAGTAGACCCTCTTCTGTACGAGCTTCAAGGTCATTCAAACGTTTCACAACGTACATCTGTAGCCTTTCTACTAGTCCTTCTAAACCATCCTCTTCCCTCGCCAGTTCCGTTTTAGCGTCTACTTCCGGAACTTCGTCTGTCGTCCTCTGGGCCCCGTCATTATTGAACCACTGGAACGCTCCATCGAATACCACTGAGGGTCTAAAGATCTCTGTATAGGCGTCTGATGGTTGTTCGAGTCGTCGATCTTTTCGGTGGAGCTACTCTGAGGAGGCGCTATGTGCGGAAAGTATTGCACACAAATACCTGTCCCGCAAGGTGATCCTGAAGGTTTTTCCATTGTGGTTGACCTCTCCCTTCGTCCCGATGTCACTACCACTTCGCTGGTTTTGGTACTGCACTCCTTTGCATGACTTCGTGCGACGCGTTTGTTTCTTTCGTGCCATTCATCGCTTTTTCCTCTTCCCTGGGGGTAGTTACTCCCGGTATCTCAGCCCAGAAATTATTCTTCTCCGGACGTTGTAGTCAAATTTTAAATGTGTGTAAGATATATTGTGCACTATATTTTGTGTACAAAAATAACTACATTCATTATTTTTGTGTACGTTTTTCGCATATTTGTGTACAACTAAAATACCTTTTCCATGTGAAAGATAAAAAAGTGCACAACTTTTCCTCTTGTGTGCACAATATTTACACAGAAGATTTTTCATTTCTCAGAGTGGAACTTTTTTTTTTAATTAATCTATCATATGTGCAGAAATGAATGACACTGCGTCATTAATTAAAGCCTAAATTACAGATACAATATTTTGTCACTGAATTTTATGTGCACATTAGAAAATGTCATGTGCACATCTTATTCGATTTTTACGTGTGTGCACGAAACTAAATGTGTACAACTCTTATGTGCATGAATCATACCCTGCCGAAACGATGAAGTAGCAATCACTATGATGTTCACTGTTGGGAAGTCTTCCTCTGACTGACTGCCAATGCTTACGAGAGAATTTCTTCAGAAGGTATTTCATTAAAAGAACTAAATGAGCAGAGGACACCGCCCCGTCGGCGTAAGTGAAGAATGAAAAAAATGTTTGGCTTTTCGCTGCGTAAATTAGTTTCAGATTCAACGTTTACCTGACCCACAGGTAATATTCGCCTGTACACCATAAATGATGTCCGAGTTAGAATCACAAAAGTTCCACTCTGAGAAAATTGTTTATAAGCCTACTAGTCGAGGGCGTATTTCAGTGTCCACTGACTGGGGGATTCAATGACTTTTACTCGTAGCTATATGTTCACGAGGGTGCTCAACGCATTTTGAGTGTAAAAATAGAAGGAAGAATTTTCTTTTCCTTAAAAACTTTGTTATTATTTAAAGTTTTGTTTACGTTAAATTTTTTTTTCAATGTTAATAAATACTTACTTAATTATAACTGCTTTTTTTTATGACAGAATTCTGTTCAAACTGATTCTATCGATTCAAATAGATTGTTTCTTTGATCTCATAAAATTGTTTCTTCCAATTAAGTAAAACATTATTTGATACTAATAATACACAAATTAGAGGGGAAAACGGGGTGAACTAGGCCATGAAGTGAAATGGACCGTTTTAATCGTAAAATTCATCTTTGAAAGACGAAAATCTACTCGGTATATTATTTGGAACGGTCTCATTCTGTTTTCAGAGGCCCAAACATCAAGCGGGTTTTTTTTTTAAAGATTAGGCCCTCTGCAGTTCTCCCCCCTCCCCTTTACCATACCTGATTTATTTAATCCAAATAAACGTTCATTCTGAACGAACAAACGATTCATTTGATTCCAATGAACGATGTATTTGAAATGAATAAACAGTTCATTTACATTTAATAAAAGATTTTTTGAAATGAATATTTTATTTATTTCATGTAAATTATTTAATTTAGGTGAAACAAGTAAATGAGTTTATTAATTTTTAATAAATATATTCTTGAGTCGAATTAAAATTTTTCAAATAATTACTTTTATTTGATTTAAATGAGTCATTTTTCTGGGTGTGGTCTCAAATAAAAACGGGAACAAGAAATTTTGTCACATAAAAAAATGGATATAATATTTATCAACTATTCTGATGGTTGAGAAATATTTTTCAGTGTCTCAGTTCAGGTAGTCTCGTGAATAAGCATAGGCAGATCTTCCATGTCCGAAGATGCTCGCTCTTGGTACCTGGAGGACTGTCATAAAGCCATAAAGCCATTTGACTTTTCACCAACCTCCTTAGTGGCAAATTGCCACTAGGTCAGATATTTTTGTAGAATTTTAAATCGTTTTGGCTAGGTCTAAAAATATCGCAAAAAATCCAAAAAAATTCCTTTAGTCTTGTCATATATTACGCCATCGTTTTTTGATTTGCTTGTAGTGAATTCTGGATTAGCCTCTTAGCTCGGCAGGCTAGTATGTATCTATGTGTATGTGTGTGTATATGTGACCGATCGTTTTTCGAAGATAACTGAAAAAATTATTGTTTAAATGAGTCTAATTATAATTTAGAATATTCTTCTCAATGCCATCCTAACCAAGTTCGATCATGGAATTGATTGCATCATTTGTTGTTGAAAAAAATTATTTTGAAACTAATATTTTTGGTGCAATGTTGGCTGCCAACATTGAGGCAATGTCAATAAATTGAATACAATAAATCACTGAATTCAATTTAAGTGGCTATGTAAGGCAGTATTGGCCATGGCCAGAGAAAAGTTGTGTCAGAGCCTGAATGTAAACATCCATTTGTGTACACGCGTTATGTCCACAAGAGGGCAGAGCACTGCTTTGAACTCCACATGTGGTAATATGCGCAGAAGCTTTGTCTACATCGAGTCGCGCACATGAAAGATCTACACATCACAATGTGTAGTTCACACATGCTTGATCGCCGCAGTACTTAAATACACGACATTTTTCACACAACTGAATTGTACACTTGTATGGAGGCCACACTAAACTATTACACACATGCATTGTGAACATTTCTCATTTACACATCCCTTAATTCCACAGATCCAATTGACACATTGCGTATTTTAAATTCCACAATGTGTCGTTTCCGCAACACATCGAAGACGTGTGGAGTTTTTTTTAAATGAAAATGGTAAATGGAGCATTCACTATTTTCATTTAAAAAAAAGAAAAAAGAAACTCCACACGACTTCGATGGGTTTCCGAAACTACACATTGTGGAATTTAAACTACTCAATGTGTCAATTGGATCTGTGGAATTAAGGGATGTGTAAATGAGAAATGTTCACAACGCATGTGTGCAATAGTTTAGTGTGGCCTTCATGCAAGTGTACAATTCAGTTGTGTAAAAGTTGTCGTGCATTTAAGTAGTGTGGCAATCAAGTATGTGTAGTTCAGTCATGTGTAGATCTTCCATGTGCGCGACTCGATGTGGACAAAGCTTCTGCGCCCATTACCGCGTGTGGAGTTCAAAGCAGTGCTCTGCCCTCTTGTGGACATAACACGTGTGTACTAATGGATGTGTACATTCAGGCTCTGACACAACTTTTCTCTGGTCATGGACAATACTGCCGCTATGTAACTTGGACGGGAGTTACCATCAGAGTAAAAAATTTCAATCCAATGTTTTTAGGGTGAACCGATCATTTTTGAAAAATCTAATTCTTACGCGCTTCATAACGATATTATACAGGATGTGTGAATTTGAATCTTTCAAATTAATCATTTCACCCTAGAATAAAATTGGACTGAAATTTTCTACTCTGATGGTAACTGCCGTCCAAATTACATAGCCACTTAAATTCCATCGTTATAGAAATTCCATGCGGAAGCGAATTTCTGATTTATGAGCCAAAATATATTGACTATGTTGTGACGAAAGCAATTAACCACTTCTATTTTATTCCACTCGTGACATTAAGTGGAGTTTATCTAATTATCAATCATTCCAACTATCTTTTAATTTTTAACATCCATCACCAAAAAATAATTTCACATTCCCGTTATTATAAACCAATCCATGTGTAGACAATACGCACTGATGTATTCAATGTATGTATACACGATGTTTGTTTCTTAATTTAGGTTATAAGACCACTTTATAATTCACGCGTTTTTTTACAGAGCGCTGTCGCGGCCGCATTGCTCAACCTCATGGAAGTTCATGCGTCTCTCGCCCGCCGCCATGACACTTCCAAATGCATGTTCTCCACCATGACAGTTTCCAATGCATCTTTTTTTTAAACTAGCGCCGCCTGATGTCCTTTCCTGTTTTCTTTCATTTATTTCTTGCCAAAATTAATGATTCATTAGGATTTTATTGTACCGAGTAGTGAAATCAATGGAAAGACTGCGTTTCGGTTCATCACCTGTTCGATTTCAATATTTCAATACGTGACTGATTGTGAATTTCCGTGAAATTCTATTTAGAGAGCAAACAATAATTATCAAAGTACTCGCATCTCAGAATTTTATAATCTTCGTCTCCCCGTTCATTCTCCTTTACTACTTTACGAAAGCATTCAATTATTTTTCTTTTTGAAAAATTATATGACCAAGTCTGATGATTATTCATTAATTTGGATTATCTTGGCCTCATTTCATGATCTTTTTCACAATTTTTACTTTTTCACTCATTTTGTGATCTTTTTCACTTGATTTTTTCAAAAATTTTCCTAAAACTTCAAAATTTTTGTGATTTTTGTTTTAAGAATCTTGAAAATTTTTGCTGAAATCTTTCAAAAAATCCGAGCTATTTCTCAAGTAATTCCTTGGTTTTTTATTTTAATCAAAGTGCATTGTTCGGGGTCACGTTCCTCCTTCTCATCAATTTTATTAAGAAAATTCCGGCTTTTTTTTATATTGTTCTCCTATTGTTTTTTTCAAAAATTCACAAATATTTGAGAAATACCTAAAATTGTCTCTACTTTCCAAAAAATCTCTGGATTTCCTGAAGTTTCTTCAGAAATCCTTATATTTTGAATTCTTTGAAAAATTCCTAAATTATTTTATGTTCGGAAAAGACCGACGGTTCTCCGATTTTGCAAGGAATCTGCAAACTTTCTTGAAGTTCCTAGAGATGGATTTCATGAAGAAACACATCTCTTCATTTTCCAAAATATTCTCTCAATGAATGCTCACAGGAATAGAACCTACCCTAAAATTTTCATATTTCTAGATTCAATAGTTTACACTTTGCATTATTACCTCAGGCAAACTGACAGGTTGTCTTTTCATTTTCATCACGCAATTTCGGCAATGGTGTTCATGCGGTGCCGATGACCGCTGGAGGTTTTAAGCATGCACCAAGTCCCTACTGGACGATTTTTTTATTTTTTCTCGAGGAATAAACTTGTCTGAAGAAGCTTTGGGACATGTACTTTCGGATGCACGTGATGCCGATGACCACTGGTTATATGAATCGTGCACCAACTCCTTACTGGACCATTTTTAATTTTTCCTCGAGGAATGAAGTTGTCTCAAGAACCTCTGGGACGTATATTTTTAAATGGACGTGGTCCCGATGACTATTGGAACTTTTAATCATGCACCAAGTCCCTACAATACTATTTTTTAATTTTTCTTCGGGGAATAAAGTTGTCTCAAGAAGCTTTGGGACATGTACTTTCGGATGCACGTGGTCCGGATGACCACTGGGTATATGGATCGGGCACCAAGTCCCTAATGGATGATTTTTTAATTTTTCCTCGAGGAATAAAATTGTTTCAAGGACCTCTAATACGTGTATTTTTAAATGGACGCGGTGTCGATGACCACTGCGGATTTTAATTATGCACCAACTCCCTACTAGACGATTTTTAAATTTTTCTTCGCGGAATAAAGTGGTCTCAAGAACCTCTCGGACGTGCATTTTCAAATGGACGTGGTCCCGATGACCACTGGTGATTTTAATCATGCACCAAGTCCCTACTAGACGATTTTTTAATTTTTCCTCGAGGAATGAAATTGTCTCAAGGACCTCTGGGACGTGTATTTTCAAATGGACGCGGTGCCGATGATCACTGGGGATTTTAATCATGCACCAACTCCCTACTAGACGATTTTTTAATTTTTCTTCGGGGAACAAAGCGGTCTCAAGAACCTTGCGGACGTGTATTTTCAAATGGACTTGCTGCCGATGACCACTGGTTATATGAATGAGGCTGAAGTTAGCAGACGCACGCCTAGCAGAAGTTGCATTAGTTTTTGGGGCGGACTGTACGGCCCGCACTCAGACGACCCATTACGAGGCTGTAAAATATCGCTCCGGTTGGAGGCTGATTTTTAGGGTGTGCAGAGTCAGGGGTGGGTGGAATTTCTTTCGGGGAGTTATTCAAGGGGTGGACAGTCTAAATTATGCAATTTTTTTCTAGGGAATTAATACATTAATTAAGAATGACTTGATCTTCGGATATTTCGTGTTAATTTCGGAAATTATGGCGGTAGGGGGCGCACACAAATACTTTGAGTGTTCGGAATTTTTCCAAGAGGTAGTTTTGAGCGTGGGAGTTGGGATTATTCAATATGTTCCTGCGGAACTAATGCAGTAATTGATGATTAATTAATGAAACTCATATTTCTTTCATTTCCCGCAAACGACGAGGATTGGGGGTGATGCGCAAGTACTTTTGGGGTTGGATTTTTTTCTAGGGGTAGTTTTGCGGTTGGAGAGTCGAAATTAATCCATTTTTCCCTGGGGAATGAGCGCGGTAATTAACAATTAATTAATAAATCTCATATTTCACGTTTTTTCCGGAAACGACAAGGGTTAAGGGTCAAGTGCAAGTACTTTTGGGGGTGGATTTTTTCCTAGGGGTAGTTTTGAAGGTGGAGAGTCTAAATTATTAAATATTTTCCTAGGGAACGAGCGCGGTAATTGACAATTAATTAATTAATTCCATATTGTACGTTTTTTTCCGGAAACGACAAGGGTTAAGGGTCAAGTGCAATAGGATGGCTCATATGTAAAAAAAATTGAATTTCATAATTTTCGTGTTTGATAAGGATAACCAAAGACATGGAAAGTGTATGTGAATTTTTCAAAATTTTTGAATCACTTGTCAAGGTTGCGCCATATAATTTTATTTCTTATGGACTTTTACACGCATTGCAGAGATCGAATGTGTCAATAATTTTTTAAAGACTCAATTATTACATCCCTCGGTGTTTCCCCTCCGTGCACCGTTCAGAGGGAGGTCTAAGAACAGAATTAATTTTTGTCTCAACAGAAAATTGATTACTTATCAAAATGAAAATCCTCATTTCTACTCAATTCAGTGATTTTTAGACGCCTCTAGCACGCTGAGTATCTGGCCGTTTTTCATCCCGATTCGGTTGATGGATTATGAAACTATTTGACAATAATTCAAAGAAAAAAATTTTGTTCCCCACCAATTAAATTCTGAAAAAAATGCGAAAGATAATTCCTAAATTTCCAGTGAAGACAGGTGTCCGGCTCATGCGGTGCTTTTACAACGGTCGTAAGCACAGAAATTGAGCCTAGGCAAAAAATTTGACCTGCCGAACTAACCTGCGCTGGGAAGGGACTGAACTCGCATCGTAGAGCTGCTTTAAANTCGTAAGCACAGAAATTGAGCCTAGGCAAAAAATTTGACCTGCCGAACTAACCTGCGCTGGGAAGGGACTGAACTCGCAGCGTAGAGCTGCTTTAAAATTTATAGTCCAGTGAAAGAAGGTCTGAAATACATGATTCTTCATTCATAAAAGTGATAATAAAGGACAAACCTGTGATAACTGGTTCGTCAGTAGCGCTACAGTTGGCAGAATGGGGGTAAGGCAAACCCACACTCATGTCAAGGAGTGGTGGAAGAAAAGATTCCATTCATTAGATCAGCGAAATAATCCTTCAACATTTCATGTAACAATTTTTTAAAAACTTCGCCTTCTTTGTTTTTTTTTGTATTCTTTAGTCTTTGATTATTCTGGATATATTGAGAATTGGATAGTTCTCATGGGCAAAATATATTTTTTCAATCGGAGGGAAAACGTATGAAATTAATCAAAATGGTTCGAAAAATAATGATATAAAATAGAGTTGAAGGAAATAAGTATAATTGACCTTCTGAGTTGAATAAACGCTCCCAGGATTCCTTCGGATTAAGTTAGATTTGTCTAATGCCTTTTTTGTTACAAATGTAGTTGACACTTCTTTCAAATATATGGAAAATATAAAATTCTCAATATATCAGAAATAATCAAAGAGTAAAAAATGCAAAAAACCAAAGAAAAAAAAGTTATTAAAAACTTGATACATGAAATATTGAAGAACAATTTTTGTGGCCTAATTAACGGAATCCCCTCTTCCACCGCTCCCTGACATTATCGTGGATTTTCCTTGCCCCTTTCTGCCGCCTGAAGTGTAATACTGATGCACTATAGTCATCATAGAAAGTTTTCCTCTTTTATTATCGTTTTTTCATGAATGCATCATCCGAAAACATGAAAACCATGTACAAAATTTCAGTATTAGCTGAAATTTTGTACATGGTTTTCATGTTTTCGGATGATGCATTCATGAAAAAACGATAATAAAAGAGGAAAACTTTCTATGATGACTATAGTGCATCAGTATTACACTTCAGGCGGCAGAAAGGGGCAAGGAAAATCCACGATAATGTCAGGGAGCGGTGGAAGAGGGGATTCCGTTAATTAGGCCACAAAAATTGTTCTTCAATATTTCATGTATCAAGTTTTTAATAACTTTTTTTTCTTTGGTTTTTTGCATTTTTTACTCTTTGATTATTTCTGATATATTGAGAATTTTATATTTTCCATATATTTGAAAGAAGTGTCAACTACATTTGTAACAAAAAAGGCATTAGACAAATCTAACTTAATCCGAAGGAATCCTGGGAGCGTTTATTCAACTCAGAAGGTCAATTATACTTATTTCCTTCAACTCTATTTTATATCATTATTTTTCGAACCATTTTGATTAATTTCATACGTTTTCCCTCCGATTGAAAAAATATATTTTGCCCATGAGAACTATCCAATTCTCAATATATCCAGAATAATCAAAGACTAAAGAATACAAAAAAAAACAAAGAAGGCGAAGTTTTTAAAAAATTGTTACATGAAATGTTGAAGGATTATTTCGCTGATCTAATGAATGGAATCTTTTCTTCCACCACTCCTTGACATGAGTGTGGGTTTGCCCTACCCCCATTCTGCCAACTGTAGCGCTACTGACGAACCAGTTATCACAGGTTTGTCCTTTATTATCACTTTTATGAATGAATCATCCATAAACATGGAAACTTTTTACAAAATTTCATGTAAATGTTACAAAATATCGGTCGCTATATAAGAAAAAAAGCCACTAGTACTTCCATTTTTTAATAATATTTGTAAACTAATTGAAATTACTAGCTCAGGATATGATTAAACAAGAAAACACCTAAGACAAAAAAATGTAGAACTTTTTGAGGACTTTGAAAATAAATTTTATAAAAAATTGAAAAAACGTTTATCATTTTCTCACAAATCAGTAAAAAGGCCTTTGAAAGGGTTTTTTAAGTGTTTCTCTTATATGCACCCCACTCGAAATGGAAAAAAACATTGAAAAAATTGGATCTACGTGTCAACATCTATCCATTAAAAAAACATTAGTTACTAGTACCTTAACAATAGGTTTCTCCTTTTCTAAAGCCTTTTCCGGGTACTGTTTGCAACTGTAAGATACATATTACCTGGGTGACACACCCGAACCCTCATTCGGAGCCATACGTACTACCTGACACGGGTGTATCATTGAGGATATTTAACTTCTACCCAAATTTTATGACCTCTACTACCAGTAGATCAAAAATGTCAGTCAAACTTTAAACACACGGCGCAACCACGGCGCACAATGCAGTTTAAAAATATGAAAAAATTCACAGGGGTATTTTATCAACTGAAGAATCATTTTTTGAGGCGAAATCGGAAATATTCAGGAATACCCGTAAAATGGGCCACCCTAAAGTGCAAGTACTTTTGGGGGTGGATTTTTTTAGGGGTAGTTTTGAGGGTGGAAAGTCGAAATTAATCCATTTTGTCCTGGGGAATGAGAGCGGTAATTAACAATTAATTAATTGGATATTTCAAATTTTTTGCGGAAACAACGGGGGTTAAGGGTCAAGTGCAAGTACTTTTGGGGATGGATTTTTTCCTAGGGGTAGTTTTGAGGGTGGGGCGTTCGATTTACTCACCATTTTTCTGGGGAATGACCGCGGTCATTAACAGAAAATTAATTAATTGGATATTTTACGTTTTTTCCACAAACGACAAGGGTTAAGGGTCAAGTGCAAGTACTTTTGGGCGTGAATTTTTTCCTAGGAGCAGTTTTGAGATTGTGGAGATCAATACGTTGAATATTTTTCTGGGGAATGACCGCGGTGATAACACAGGCAAAATGACATTTTCAACATAAATAGGGTTTTCATTTGTAGATATACCCATTGAAAACGTCATGTACACACGAGTACCTGAATTATTTCAATTCGAAATTAATATACATTTCAACTTACTACATACTTAAAACTACCCCTCGAGAAAAAACCCGGAAAAAACGTTTCCAGAAAAAATGGGAAATATCCAATTAATTAATTTTCTATTAATGACCGCGGTCATTCCCCAGAAGAATAGTGAACGTATTGAACTCTCCACCCTCAAAACTACCGCTAGAAAAAAATCCACCCCCCAAAAGTACTTGCACTTGACCCTTAATCCCCTCGTTTCCGGAAAAAAACATGAAATATGAGATTTATTAATTAAATGTTAATTACCGCGCTCATTCCCCAGGAAAAAGTTGATCAATTTCGATTCTCCACCTTCAAATCTACCCCTAGAAAAAAATCCACCCCCAAAAGTACTTGCACTTGACCCTTAACCCCCGTCGTTCCCGGAAAAAAGCATGAAATATCCAATTAATTAATTAATTATTAATTAACGCGCTCGTTCCCCAGGAAAATATTTAATAATTTCGACTCTCCACCCGTGAGACTACCCCTAGAAAAAAATCCATCCCCAAAAGTACTTGCACTTCACCCTTAACCCCCGTCGTTTCCGGAAAAAAACGTGAAATATGAGATTTATTAATTAATTGTTAATTACCGCGCTCATTCTCCAGGGAAAAATGGATTAATTTCAACTCTCCAGCCTCAAAAGTACCTCTGGAAAAAAATCCAACCCCAAAAGTACTTGCGCATCATCCCCAATCCCCATCGTTTCCGGGAAATTGAAAGAAATATGAGTTTCATTAATTAATCATTAATTACTGCATTAGTTCCCCAGGAAAATATTGAATAATCCGAACTCCCCACGCTCAAAATTACCCCTTGGAAAAATTCCGAACCCGGAAAGTACTTGTGTTCACCCCCTACCGCCATCATTTCCGAAATTAACACGAAATATCCGAAGATCAAGTCATTCTTAATTAATGTGTTAATTCCTTAGAAAAAAATCGCATAATTTGGACTGTCCACCCCCGAAAGAAATTCCACCCATCCCCGATTCTGCACACCCCAAAAATCAGCCTCCAACCGGAGCTATATTTTCCAGCCTCGTAATGGGTCGTCTGAGTGCGGGCCGTACAGTCCACCCCAAAAACTAATGCAACTTCTGCTGCGCGTGCGTCTGCTAACTTTAGTCTCATTCATATAACCAGTGGTCATCGGCACCAAGTCCATTTGAAAATACACGTCCGAAAGCATCTTGAGACCACTTTATTCCCCGAAGAAAAATAAAAAAATCGTCTAGTAGGGAGTTGGTGCATGATTAAAATCCCCAGTGGTCATCGGCACCGTGTCCATTTGAAAATACACGTCCCAGAGGTCCTTGAGACAATTTCATTCCTCGAGGAAAAATTAAAAAATCGTCTAGTAGGGACTTGGTGCAAGATTAAAATCACCAGTGGTCATCGGGACCACGTGCATCCGAAAGTACATGTCCCAAAGCTTCTTGAGACAACTTTATTCCCCGAAGAAAAATAAAAAAATAGTATATATATATTCTTTATTTGAATTCCCCTGAGGGATACAAAGAGCTTCCGTTCCATCTTCACCACCTTTCCATCTTACTTACTAACTTACTAAATAGCGCTTATTATTTATTTATTATTATTCTTCTTATTATTTTTATTTGTTGTGCTTAATATCTAAAATATAAAAATATAAAATTGGTTTTATTCTTCCTATGTACACCTTATGTCTACCAAGACTTATCCTGTATATATTCTTGATTGAGCGGGAGAGTGAGAGTGCGAGTGGTACTCCCGCTCCCGGTCTCCGACATTTCTCTGTTCTGCATCCAGGGTCCTACCATCTTACCACCCTCCGCTCTCCCTTGAAAACCCTTGATTACCTCACAGCGCTCACATATTCCAGCAACCCCCCCCCCCTGTAGCGCCGCGCTACATACACATTTATGCATTAGTACGCGGACACGACACGGTGCGTAGTTGAGACGACTGGACATCAGTGACATCATCGCTCTCTGTCACGTGCCAATAAAATGTATACTTCTCACTCGCACCTATTGTAACGCGTATCCGAATTTTCGCCTTTTGCGAATATTATATTCAGTCTGGCGCTAACCGCCTATTACTTTACAAGTCGACCACCTGACTGCTCTCTACTTTTGTATATATATTTCTAGACGCGATTGAATAAACGACAATTAATACAACTAATTGTTTAGTAGTGGATTGATTAAACTTCCCGACAACACCTCAATCCCTACAGGGGGAGGGAGTCACAGTGGATTATTTTTGGCGATGAGGGTGAAAGCGGAAATTTTTTCTCTCTAAATTCTAATTCTCTTAGAATTCTTTAATGCCTAAAGGAGGTTAGGCGGTGTTTGAGGTGAATTTGAGAGTGAATTTCTGTGGTTCCCGGTAGCTTAGTCGGTAAG
>NW_021680632.1:125020-145129 GCF_001412515.2 Diachasma alloeum
GTGCGTAGTTGAGACGACTGGACATCAGTGACATCATCGCTCTCTGTCACGTGCCAATAAAATGTATACTTCTCACTCGCACCTATTGTAACGCGTATCCGAATTTTCGCCTTTTGCGAATATTATATTCAGTCTGGCGCTAACCGCCTATTACTTTACAAGTCGACCACCTGACTGCTCTCTACTTTTGTATATATATTTCTAGACGCGATTGAATAAACGACAATTAAGACAACTAATTGTTTAGTAGTGAATTGATTAAACTTCCCGACAACACCTCAATCCCTCCCCCCCCCCCCCGCCTCCTCCCCCCAATCGACGTATTCTTTCCTTCCTTATCACCATTCCTCTATCCACTACTTCTCTTTTTCCTTCTCATTCTTAGTAACCATTACCCTTGTCCCTATTTCACATACACTCCTTTCTCCCCCTTTTCACGTCCCTCATTCATTCCCTCACCTCCCTCCAATCTACCCACTCATTCCTTGCTTTTCCCACTCGACTATCCACTTCTCTCCCTCCCCGTTCTCTTTCAGGATTTCCTCTACCCTCTCCCACACACTGCTTTCCTCCCCCTCTGCATACCAGCATACTTCTAATACCTGTGCCCATGTCTCTTCAATAGCCTCACATCTCCTGCACCTTTTCCTCTGCTCTTTGTCCCAGCCTCTTTCCCCTCTCAAACCGCCTCCCATCCTGTATCTCGCTAATCTATTTCATCTATCCTCTCTCCATTCATTCCTCAGATATTCCGGGATTTCGTCCGACACCAACCCTTGTACCATCTGTTAGATGTCGACCTCATTATTCTCCCCCATCTTTCCTTCCTTTGCTTTTCGCTCTCCCATTTCTCAATCCTCTCAAAGTTTTCCTCTTCCTTTTCTCCTCGTGTATTCTTTTCTTCCTTGTTACCCACCCCTCTTTCTACCCTGAAAATCCTTCTTTCTTCCTCCCACCCTGCTGCCCCTGTCTTACTCTCTCTTCCTTCCATTTCTTTCAGACATCTCCTCGCCATGCTGCTGCACTCCCCTTTCCTTAGCTTTCCCTCAAAGTTCCACGCTCTTTTCGCTACTGTTGTCCTCAATTTGTCCCTTTTTAATTCTTCTCTGATCATATACCCTGGCGTTCCCTTTCTCAACCCAAAAACCCATCTCATATACCTCTCCTGCAGCTTCTCTACTCCTTCCCTCTCGTTCCATCCCTATATTTCTGCCCCATACCCCATCACTGACCATATCAATGTGTCAAAAAGCCACAGCCTCCTCTTCCAGTCCTTCTTAAACCTCCTTTTCCCCATTCCCCATATTGGTCCCATTACCTTTCCCGCCTTTTCTATTCTATTCTTCACCTGCCTATCCTGCTTCCCGTTTCTCTGGAACCAGTATCCTAATTAACAAAACTCTCTCACTTCTTCCATCTTCCTCCCAGACACTCTCCAGTCACCGCTTCCTCCCCCCTTCCCGCCGCCTTTCGTGAAAACCATGATCTTCGATTTCTCCACATTAATTGTCAGATCTGTTCCGTTCACGTAATCCCCTACTATTCCCAGCATCAATCTCATCCCCGCTTCATCCTCCGCCAACACCATGTCGTCTGCGTATGCAAGCGAAAAAATCTTCGTCACCCCTAAACTCACCCCTCCCTTCCATCTTTTCCTCAGCACCTCCTCTAAATCCGCCAGCAGGATGTTAAATAGGATGGAGCTCAGCGGGCAACCCTGTTTTACTCCCCTAGCCGTCCAAAATTTCTCCGTAACCTCTTCCCCCACCCTCACTTTACTCACTGTCTCCTCGTAGATTTCCATAACCCTCCGTTAGTCCCTCCGATATCCCTCTCTCTTTCATGACCTCCTGCAACACCTTCCTATTAACCGAATCAAAAGCCGCCTTTAAATCTACAAAGCACGCCACCAACTTCCCTCCCTTTTCCCCTAATTGTCTATTGACCAGATAGTTGAGTACAAAGATGTCTATTGTGCCCATACCTCTCCTGAAACCCGTTTGATTATCCGGTACAATCCCCTTCTCCTCCACCTCCACCACCAATCTTTTGGTCAACACCGCTGCATACACTTTGTATAAAGTCGGCATTAGTGTGACCCCTCTATACTCCTCCACCCTCTTCCCCGCCCCTTTCTTCACTATTGGCGCCAATAGACCATCCTTCCATTCATTTGGCCATCCTCCTCCTATCCATACCTCGTTACATAGCTCCCACACCAGCTTTTTCATCCCCTCCCCCCCGACCTTCCATATCTCGTTCTCTACCTCATCCTCCCCGCCGCTTTTCCCTCTTTCAATTTTGTGATCGCCTCCTCTACTTCTTTGCACGATAGTCCCTCCTCGCCTCCCCCCCTCTTCTTTCTTGATGCTGCACCTATCACCCTCCTGTCAATCTCCCCTAGCAACCTCATGAAGTAGCCCTTAAACTTTCCCAATCCTATCCCCTTGTTTATCCTTTTCCATACCTTCCTTTCCCTGTTAATCACCTCCCATTCTTTACCCTCCTCTATCGCTCTCTCTACCTCAGCCTCGAACCTTGCCTTCTCTTCTTCCTTCTTTCTTATGCACAGTTCATTATATTCCTTCTTTTTCCCTCTATATTCATCCCTATCCACTTTCCCTTTCCTAGCCTCCCTCAAAGCCCTTCTTACCCCTTTCTTCTTCTCCTTACATTCCTCATCCCACTAGTCCCCCCACCTGTTTCTCCTTTCCTTCATCGCCCCGTCTATCCTATCCTTACCCGCCTTCACCCTTACTTTTACTTCTTCTATCCTCTTCTAATAAATTTATCTTTCTAATTTTTAAATTTTAGGTTTTCTTACCTCTTTCACTCCGTTCAAAATTCAGACCTTATAGAAAAATTACCGACCGTATTTTGAAATAAAATTTAGCATAATTACCGTGAACATCAGCAACAATACGACTCTAAAAAAAATAACAAATCGTCGAATCGAACGCGAAATACAACGTCTTCCAGGGAAACCAAACCAAGAAATGCGACAATGAAGAGAAATAATTCTACCCAAAATACCATCATGTAAAAACAATTCAAATAACCATCAGAGGTAAAATTTAAATACAATATTGAAGCTAAATTCAAGTTTGTTCAAAAACATCCATAAAAAATATACTATGACAAGTATAAGCACAATTTGAAATAAATCACACCATTCCATAATATTCATTCTTGTATTTAATTCCAGTCAAAATCATGAACTTAATTTAAACAATAGCCTTTTTCATAGAAGTCTCTCTTTAGATTTAGTATTACATCTAAAATAATAGTCCGAAAGGGACTCGTCCAAGATTCGACACAATAAAAAAAATGTCTCCTTGAGTTATGCTTATTTTTTATTTCTTAGTCCTTTAAATTTTAATTTCTATAAATCTTTCATCTCTCAATTAATTCAAAATCCCCTCCTTTAAATATGTGACGAGAAAAATATCTCTCTATATAATAAAAAAATAAGCAAGTTTAAAAATTTTCGAGTCGCCTCCTTAAGGTCGCATCCAGGTCGCATCAAGGTCGCATCAAGGTCGCATTGAAGTTGCATCAAGTTCGCATTGAGGTTGCAACCAGGTTGCATCGAGGTTGCATTAAGGTTGCATCCAGGTTGCATTGAGGTTGCATCCAGGTTGCATTGAGGTTGCATCCAGGTTGTACCGATATTGAGGGTAGTACCGACATATTTATTGAGCACAAAGTTTTACTCAATTATCTTTAAAAAAAAAGGAATCAACTTTTTCTATTTTATGAAAAAATCCAGGAAATGGAGTTGATAACCCTTACGGTCACACCGGCTCGATTACACCCAGAGGGGGGGAGCGAGCGAAGCGAGCGAGGGGGCGAAGCCCCCCCCCGGGTTGGCGAGCGGAGCGAGCAGGGGGCGGAGCCCCCTAGTATAGCTTATAAAAAGTACTCATCTCTTTAGTTGAAACGAAAAATGTGCCTGCTCTGCTCGGCACGAAACGAAACGTGGGTACAAAAATGAAAAATACAATTGACACACCAATAATCCACTCGTGTGATCAGCACGGTCGTCCGAAGCAAAGAGAACGAACAGGCTCGCTAGCGTCGTCTCGATGCCATCAGTCACAAACTTTGTCATTTGTGTTGATGTGCCACTCAATAATATTATTCTCATTTGTGAGAATCAGAATATCGGACAGGTAGATCCCCTTTTTCATTTCTGTTGATAATTTAAATTACCACATTATCCCCCTATTTTATGGTAATAACGTATTTACTTATTATCATAAAATACTCGAGGTTCATGAATTATTCTTCATATCGTCCATTTCATATTGGTATTTTATTATTTGGACTAAGTCCATAAGTCTCTTGGTTTTGTGTCCAAATGTTATTCATTTATTAAATCATTTTAGTGTCTTCGTTTGAATTTTCAGATAGATTCATTAGACCTACAAATATATTTTTCTCGTCAGATCTATCTAAATATATTTTTCTCGTCAGACCTTTTGACTTCGTTAACATGATTTCCCCTCATTAAATTAATCATCTCTTGTCTAACTTATATAATACTTGTTCCATTAATAGTAATTTCTAATTTCTCTCATTATGAAAAAAATATCTCTTCACATAAGTTGCTACTTATCTTTGTATGTAATATTATCACAGAGGTAATTCTGAATCGTCCAATAGGTAGATGTGTTTTTAAATATAATTTCTAGATTGCCCACTAGATCATCAATTATTCTTATAATTAACTCTTTACATTATTATCATTAAATGAATAATCTGGTAGCTTAGTGGAGATTGAATAAGAGACGAGCGAACAAGATCAATCATTATTTTCAGCTTGGTAATATTTGCGAATACTAAGCCTGTTATATGTTCCTTTTATTTTATTTTCATCCACATAAGAAAGAACAAAAGCATTATTCCCTTTCATTCCCGTGATTCGATAGGGGCCTTCATATAATCTAAAGAATTTATGTGTCACTCTATCGGTGTTGCTGGACAGGTGTGGTACAAGCAGCAAAACCTTATCTCCAAGTTTATAATTTATCACTGATTTTGTTTTTTGATATTTTTGTCTTTGTTTAAAATTCTTCATTAAGTTCTCTTTGGCAAGAGACAGTTTCATTTCGTGTGTCATCGGTATTGATATCGGAAATTCAATTCTTTTTATTTCTTCGCTTGGTTCACAACCGAAATGCAGCTCGTAAGGAGTAATCCCATGCTGGAATGGGTGGTTACGTTAAAGAGGTCTTGAATCCTGGAAACATATTTTTCCCATCTAGTGTGCTGATCCGCACAATAGATACGAAACAATTTGCCCAACTCACGCATAATCCTCTCCGTGGGATTTGACTGCGGATGTCTAATAGATGAATAAATGACTTTAATGCCTGTTTGTTCCAGTGTATGTTTCCACAGTGGAGAAGTGAATTGTGTCCCGTTGTCGGACAAAATTCTCTGGGGTTTTCCTACTTGACTTATATAGTCTACACAAATCTTTTTCAAAACGATACGTGTCGTTGCACGCTTTATAGGATATAGTCTTACTAATTTAGGAAAAGCATCTAATACAACGAAAAGATATTGTACCCCACCCACGGAACGTGGCAAAGGCCCATAGAAATCCACAGTAATCAAATCACACGGTTTTTCGGAATAAACAAATTCAAATTCTCCCTCTGATGCCTGGGACAGATGTTTTACCCGTTGACATAAATCACACTCTCTCACAAATTTTTTCACATCTTTGGCCATACCTCTCCAATAATACAATTTCTTCAGCTTGACGTGTGTTTTATACACTCCACAGTGGCCCAATTTCTCATGCTCAGATTTAATCAATGATGTTTTCAATATATCTGGCACTATTAAACACCAATATTCACTTTCCGATTTTTTGTGAAACCAAATATCCTTGTACTGACAAAACTCGCAATTTTTATTTTCATTTCTACGATCATTTTTTATCATTTCACTAATTCCTTCATCTTGAGCTTGCAAATCAGAAATCTTTCGCCAGCTAGAACGTAAATTCCTTTCCAATTCTAATCGACAAATGACAATCAATGCATCACTAACATGATCGCTAGACGTCTCTGCATCATGCAATGATAGCATTGATATCATCACTTGTGCTGGATTTTCCTCTAGATATTTTCCCTCAGGATTCCGCGAAAAGAAGTCAGCAACAGTGTTATCTTTGCCATTACAGTGAACAATATTAAATTGGTATTCTTGTAGCAATAGGCTCCACCGACAAAGGCGAGCTCCAAGGAAATGAGTCTTGTTCAGGAATGTGAGTGCTCTGTGGTCAGTTATGATTTCAAATTCTCTACCAATCAAATATGCTCTGAATTTAGAAATTGCATAGATAATAGCCAGTAATTCGATTTCAGTGGTGGTATCATTTTTCTCGGCTGGTATTAGGCACCTACTCTCAATGGAAATAACTCGATGATTGTTTTCATCATCTATCTGGTACAGATCCCCGCATATACCCATATCCAATCCATCTGTTTGAACTTTAAATGGTCTATTTATATCGTAGTGTGATAGTTGAATTGTGTTCGCAAAATTCTCTTTTAATTCGGTAAAAGCATTCGAATAATAATCATTCCACTCCCAAACGTTATTTTTGCTCAATAATTTTCTAAATGGTTCGAGAAACTTACCATGGTTCATACTAAATTGCCTATAATAAGTACAGATACCGAGAAATTTCTGTAAATGTTTTGTTTCTAGGTTCTTCGAACTTTGAGATCTTTTCTAATTTTTCTGTTTCAGGCCTCACTCCCTGAGGGCTTAAAATGTATCCTAAAAACTTTACTTCCGGTTGACAGAAAAGTGCTTTATTAATTCTTAATGTAAAATTAAATTTTAAAAGTTTATCAAAAATTATCTCGAGGTTGTGCAAGTGTTCATCAAATGTCTCATTAGCGACTAAGATATCGTCCACATAATTAGTCAGAAGTTCATCACAATCGTTGCCCATTGCCATCCGAATTGCCCTCATAAATCCGCTGCCAGCAGTTTTCAAGCCAAATGGTATCCGTGTAAATTGCTATAACACACCATCGAATAGAAACGCTGTGTATTGTCGCGAGCCTTCTTCCAATGGCACCTGCCAATATTCATGTCTCAGATCAAGAGTTGACAGGAAGAATTTATTATAATAATACTTTTATTATAATAAAAGTATTATTATACTAAATAATTTTAATTTATTATTTAATCCTTTTGCATTACCTCATTGATTCTAGGTGCGGATTCATTATTGCCCTCAGTCACATCATTCAAGAATCGCGCATCCAAGCAACAACGAACGGATCCGTCCTTTTTAGCGACGATTCTTAAAGGATTGCAGTATTGACTTGTAGACAGTTCGATAATTCCTATTTCAATCATTTTCCTTATTTCTTTCCGTACGGAGTCCCTTAACGAAAGCGGTACCGGGTAATTCTTTTTAATGTACGCTTTCGGATTATTCAATTTAATACGATGTTTATTAGCCTGCCAAGCTAAAACGCAATTTCAGAATTCACTACAGACAAATCAAAAAACGATGGCGTAATATATGACAAGACTATAGGAATTTTTTCAGATTTTTTGCGATATTTCTAGACGTCGCCAAAACGATTTAAAATTCTACAAAAATATCTGACCTAGTGGCAATTTGCCACTAAGGAGGTTGGTGAAAAGTCAAATGACTTTATGGCTTTATGACAGTCCTTCTCCAGGTACCAAGAGTGAGCATCTTCGGACATAAAAGGTCTGCCTATACTTATTCCCGAGGCTACCTGAACTGAGACACTGAAAAATATTTCTCAACCATCAGAATAGTTGATAAATGTTATATCCATTTTTTTATGCGACAAAATTACTCATTCACGTTTTTATTTGAGACTACACCCAGAAAAATGACTCATTTAAATCAAATAAAAGTAATTATTTGAAAAAATTTAATTCGACTCAAGAATATATTTATTAAAAATTAATAAACTCATTTACATGTTTCAACTAAATTCATTTATTTACATGAAATGAATAAAATATTTATTTCAAAAATCTTTTATTAAATGTAAATGAACTGTTTATTCATTGCAAATACATCGTTTATTGGAATCAAATGAATGGTTTGTTCGTTCAGAATGAACGTTTATTTGGATCAAATAAATCAGGTATGGCAAAGGGGAGGAGGGAGAACTGCAGAGGATCGAATCTTTAAAAAAAAACCCCGCTTGATGTTTGGGCCTCTGAAAACACAATGAAACCGTTCCAAATAATATGCCGAGTAGATTTTCGTCTTCTGAAGATGAATTTTACGATTAAAA
Organism: Diachasma alloeum; assembly: GCF_001412515.2. Classification (NCBI taxonomy): domain Eukaryota; kingdom Metazoa; phylum Arthropoda; class Insecta; order Hymenoptera; family Braconidae; genus Diachasma; species Diachasma alloeum. The sequence continues at coordinate 133,336 of NW_021680632.1, forward strand.
CGGTCCATTCCACCCCATGGTCTAGTTCACCCCGTTTTCCTCTCTAATTTATATATTATTAGTATCAGAAAGTTTCACTTAATTGGAAGAAACAATTTTATGAAATCAAAGAAACAATCTATTTGAATCGATAGAATCAATTTGAACAGAATTCTGTCATAAAAAAAAACAAATGCAGTTATAATTTAAAAAGTATTTATTAACATTTAAAAAAAAAATTTAACGTAAACAAAACTTTAAATAATAACATAGTTTTTAAGGAAAAGAAAATTCTTCCTTCTATTTTTATGCTGAAAAGGCGTTGAGCACCCTCGTGAATATATAGCTACGAGTAAAAGTCATTGAATGCCCCAGTCAGTGGACACTGAAATACCCCCCCGACTAGTAGGCTTATAAACAATTTTCTCAAAATGGAACTTTTGTGATTTTAACTTAATGTGATTTTAACTTAATTGGATAAAGAATCCAGAGGAATTTGTATTACTCACCCTGGAAAGCAAAAGCAGAACATGAAGAAAACACCATCACTATTCTAGTGCTCACGAGAAGGGGGCATTACGTAAAGATCAGTCATCACTTCAAATTAAGATATTTCCTTCATTCAAGTTTTGTTGTTATCGTTGGAATACGGGTGATACCATCATGTGAATTTTGTTATTTAAAACGCAAAATAATAAAAAATGTTATTCTAGTAACAAAAAGGCAGTTTATGATATATTGAGGGTAATAAAAGGCTGTCCCTTTTGAGGGGAGGGCGGGCCAGCGGACTCACCCTCTCCATTTCAGGTATATGGCTTTCATAATGGCACTATCTAATCCAAGCACTTGTCACCCTCCGAAAATTGCTGAATTTTCTTTTGCGTGTTTCTTTGATTGAGTATAAGACAAAATATCCATTGTTTCACGAGACGATGGAGAGATAGTTGAATAATCATTTGAGAGAATCCGAAAAGGATTCGACACGTTGTGAGGCATTGAGACATGCCTAAAAACCCCTGTTTTGAGCGATAATCCGGCTTTTTAATTTAATGAAAAATGACCCGGGGACCGTGATAAAACATTTGCTTCATTCGTCAGTCGTTTGGGAACACGAGCTGGAATTTTATAATAATAATGTGAATATCTTCTCAATAAAATCAGGGATTTTGATTTTATTCCTCTCTTCACGGTCATAATCCCATAAGATTTTTGAATCGTTTTGGCAACGTCTAAAAATATCGCAAAAAATCTGAAAAAATTCCTATAGTCTTGTCATATATTACGCCATCGTTTTTTGATTTGTCTGTAGTGAATTCTGAAATTGCGTTTTAGCTTGGCAGGCTAATGTTTATAAATATCCGTACATTCCGGTTTGTCTCAGAATAGCGCTTGGTATTTGTCAACAAGTGTCAACAACGCATTTTTCTGTCCGGGGGACAGCGACGTTAGCGTGTGCGCGACCGCGCGGAGTTCGCCTCCCCATGAGCCACCCTCCCCCAAATCAGCCAATACATCTGTATCCGTATCATCTCTCAAACTATTAACGTAATATACCTGACAATCTTTACAGTAATCATTAATATACACACGATTATCAAAACATATTTGACAATATTTATCAGTAAAAATGATATTGACACGAGCAATTTGAGATGAAATAAATTATTATCATCATCGCGATTAATTCCATTACGCATAACATCATTAATAGTAAACAGATCATTCAAATGCAACGAAATATCAGCATCATCACGTTCAATCTCATTATCAACAATATCATTATCATGACGGTTAGGTTCATAGTCATCAATAATATCGTCATTAGCAAATAATTCATTTAAATGCAACGAAATATCATGATTAATATTATCATGATTAAAGTCATCATTAGCAATATCGTTATCATCACGTCTAAATTCATAATTATTAATAATATCATCATAGGCAAACAATTCATTTAAATGCAATGAAGTATCATGATTAAATTCATCATTATTCATCGAAAAAATTTTATCATTATAATTTTGATCATTAACGATCCTTCCCGCATCTTTGGATGATTGGATTGTTTTATTATTGACATTTAACATATTGCAGCGATTTATGTAAGATAAAGCAGGCTCATGACTGCTACATTCAATTGAACCTGAATGGTCTGAGCCCGTCAACTCCTCATTGCATACCATCGTGACCACTTGAACTCCCGTACTGGTCTGATCCAAGCGAGCCGTCCCCACCTCTGGCGACCTCCGCCCGAACGAGACGATCCCCCTGGACAGATCACGCCGCCACTCACTTTATTCCTATCGTAATCTATTACTGCCTTTTGTGACTTCAGCCAATCATTTTCAAGAATCACCTCACTGGTTAAATGTGAGGTAATCAAAAATATATTACACCATCGATACTTGTGTCCAAAAGCACCTGTCTCTTTACCGCTGTGCATTTTTTACTGACAGCGGACATTATTTGGACATTCGACACTGGCAGCTCCTTTAACACGATTGTTTTTCTGATTCGTTTATATAGATTCTCAGATATACATGTTATTTGGCTACCGGTGTCAATTAATGCATCTACGTGTATATCAAATATTTTCATATGGAGATATGGACTTTTTTCTATAATTGCCCTCGGCCTGTCTGGCTGAATCCAATCGCCTTCAATATCTTTAGTCAACTCATCAATGAAATCAAAACCTTGGCGGCACGATGCTTTTCTCTTCGACACCGTGCCGCTATTTAGTTTAAATTATTTCTATTGGAATTCATTTGATTCGAATTAGCTCTTGCATTATTGAACTGTGAATGATTTGGCACAACAACACTGGGTGGTGGAACTGACGTATCCGGCAATTGTATACCCGAATTATTTTGTAAGTTCATATTACTGTTTATAACATTGCAATTAGATACACAGCTATTATTGCAATATTGAGAATTTAGCGAACTACAGTTATTAACACTTGATTCTACCATGTTATCTTGGTGTAGATTCTGGTACCTGTTGTAAAATGGACTCTGAGTGTTATTATTTTGCCGTGGAGAGTGAAATGATTGTCTTCCGTATTTTAAACTATTTACCCTTCGAGACTGAAGACTGTTAGTATTTATGGGGTTCTGTGTACGCCAATCTCTGTTCCGATCAATTGTATTTGAGAAAGTTTCCTCTTGAAAACTATCAAGTTGAGTTAATGACTGGATAATTGCCTCTGTATCATGGAAATCATGAACATCAAAATCATGAACTTAATTTAAACAATAGCTCTTTTCGTAGAAGTCTCTCTTGAGATTTAGTATTACATCTAAAATAATAGTCCGAAAGGGACTCGTCCAAGATTCGACATAATAAAAAAAATGTCCCGTTGAGTTATGCTTATTTTTTTATTTCTTAGTCCTTTAAATTTCAATTTCTATATATTTCTCTTTTAAATATGTGACGAGAAAAATATATAGTTTATAAAAAGTACTCATCTCGTTAGTTGAAACGAAAAATGTGCCTGCTCTGCTCGGCACGAAACGAAACGTGGGTACCCACAAAAATGAAAAATACAATTGACACACCAATAATCCACTCGTGTGATCAGCACAGTGGTCCGAAGCAAAGAGAACAAACAGGCTCGCTAGCGTCGTCTCGATGCCATCAGTCACAAACTTTGTCATTTGTGTTGATGTGACACTCAATAATATTATTCTCATTTGTGAGAATCATAATACCTTTTTCATTTCTGTTGATAATTTAAATTTAACCCCTCACGTACGGGCTCGGCATGTCATACCGACATGAGGGCCATACGGGTCACAAGGTACAACAAGGAACAATAGATTACGAGGGTCAAGAGGGTCAAACTCCCTTACTTGATTATTTGATCAAGTTTATTTCATGTTACAAGGAGGGGTAACGGAGGTGATCTTTGTGCTCCTGCGGCCCCCAGGGACCTTTCAGGACCTTTCAGGGAGGGGCGTTTTTCATGCAAAAACGCACGGCTCTTTTCAAAATTTAATATTTCCGAAACTATGGCCGATAATACCATCGGACTAATACCATTGGGAAGGTGAATACTGTAGCTTCAATTATATATTTTATTTATAATTTTTCATTCATCAGAAAATGTGGGATGCGAAGAGTATTGAGCGTATGGTAGACTTAGCATCAGAAAGGCCCCGTACGTGAGGAGTTAAATTACCACACTCTCATCCACCGATCCTTTTTTCCATTCAATCTTTCCCAACTCCTTCCTCAACTTCTCTTTCTTTTCCTCCCCCCAGAAAGATACCTTGACCGGCTTTTTGCCACCCGCTTTTCCCCTCTCCCCATTAGTGCATTCCGCCTCCTCTTTCAACGACACCACCAGTGGGAAATAATCCGAGTCACATTCCGCTCCTACTTCGAATCTTTCCACTAACTCCCCCTATCATCCGTCAACACGTAGTCTATCACCGTTCTATTCGCTCCGTCCTCTTGCAAACTCTCCCTCTTCATTTTCCTTACAGTTCCCATTCAGTACTGTCCATCCCGACTCATCCAACGCTTTGATCAGCATCCTCCCGTCCTTATCTATCTCCCTTTTATCCTCCGACTTCCTCGCCTCTCTGTCCTCCCTTTCATCCTCCTCCACCAGTCCCCCGTTCGTCCATGTCACCGGATTGAAGTCACCACCTATATATTGTAACATGATAAAAATCATGTACTGTTCCTCGCCTGAACTGACCGCGGATCATGGGGGGAAAATTAATATCTTACCCCAGCGAGGCGTCGGATCACCCAGGGCCACAATTGTCATCTTATTTTATTTTATTTATTTTATTTACCTTCTTTTCATCATTCTCTCGAACTCTGTCGATCGGGCTCACCGTGGGTTACGTGAGCTTCGGGACGAGGGGAGTGGAGCGGAGCATCGGGAATGACTACAAGACGGCGCTATAGCTGAGGAGCAGCACACCGACGAGCACGCACACACCGAGTCTAGGAGACTCACACCACGAAGGACGCGAAAGACGATCGTCGCACGCCAGCAGGCATCTCAGGCCTCTACATGCGAACCCCCACCACCTCACCGATGGATCGGCGGCACAAGGCCGCCCAGTAAAAAACTGATGCGACAACATTGAGGGAGCATCGGATTATGTTGGCTTCTGCGCCGCTTAACGTGGATCACATCCACCGCCCGCGAGGCGCAAGTCTCAGTTTCTGGGACTAAGGAATTGGGAATTAGAACCATTTTAAAAATGCGAAAGTCAAAATTGTCGAATCACCTGGATTCTTCGCACTTCATCACGTGATCGGGTGCGGGTAGGAGAGATTGAGGGGCTACTCGGGGCGGTATACGGCCCCGATGAACACTCTTCGCTGGGATTTGTTCAGCTAAAGTGGCTCTGCGCATTTTAAGTTTCTTTCGCTCTTCGAGCTTATTTGCCTAAACGGAAAAAAGTAAAGTACTTTGTGGTGTTGTGCCCGACTTTTCCGGCCTTCTTTTCCGCCGTCGCCATACTGAGGGTCCAGACGAGTCTGCCTAGTATTTCTCGCGGAATCACGGTGAGCGTCGAAATTCTTTTGTGAGTGCACGCGTACTTCTCGTAGGGAATCCACTCCGACGCCCATTTTGGGGGCCGTTTGAGAATGTACTCGAGTCTGCTTGTGACGCGGCACTCTGTAGACTTCAGCTACCTCATGAGTTAATTTTTATTATGATTATTACTACTGGATTATTATCACTAATTTTTTTTTTGTGTGGGGAAAAGCTGGTCCTAACTCATTTAATATGTCGATCTTCCCCAATAACCTTTCGTGTCGTGGCTCTCGCGTCATCGTCGCGTACGGGTGATCCTCGCGTCCTAGCGTTCCCCACGCATCTTTGAGATTATTATTATTTTATTTAGTTATTATAAATAAGGTAATTACATTTTTTTTTGTTTGTTAACTTCGCCGAAGGCTAAGTATTGATGCGTGCCTGCTCCAATTAATTACCGAATCCATATTGCTTTCCTTGTTATATAATTTGGTTTGTGTAGCGTCTTTGCTCGGGGGAATTTTCCCCAGCACTTGTACATAAAATTCTACGTTGACTATCGTAGGGACGAGTAAAAGGTCCTCACCGTAATTCATTGACTAAAAATATAATTTTTTTTTGTTTATAAAAATTTGCATAGTGTTGAGTTACGCTCATTACAGCCTGTTCCCACACGCCTCCGCGGTTATCTGAGCTAGTCGTGGAACGCGTCTCAACGGTATGACCTTGTCCTTTGGCGGTTAAAAGGACTGGCGCCCTTTTGGCATTTTGTCTCCTCTCGCTTATCCCCGTCGTTCTCATTCCGGGTTGAGAGAGTCCAAAGGGTCGCTGAAAGTTCGTGGAGAACCACGCGCCTGAATCCCGCAGACGCGCTTGGAAAAATACCTCACAATATATTATCTCTTCACTCCTATTCTCCATTACTTCCTTGATCCTCTCTATCTTATCTCCCATATCCTGATTCACGTATATTCCTATTATCCTACAATTCTTTCCCCCTATTCCTATACATCCCTCCATCCAACCTTCCATTCCCTCCCCTCCTTCCTCCACTCCTTCCCACGGATTTTCTCCACATATCTCCTTTCTTATTCCCATCAAAATTCCTCCGATCCCTCTTCCTTTTTTATGCACTCTCGTGGCGATTTGTGCTTTCCACCAGAAGCCTTCCGGCAACTTCCTCTTTACCTTTTCCCATCCCGCCCTTTCCAACCACATCTCTGTCATTAAGACCACATCCCATCTCCCTATCCTATCCCAGAAATCCTTATCCTTTCTCTCCAACCCTTTTACATTCCAAAACGCCAGGCTTCCCCCTTCCTCTCCTTATTTTCCCCCTTTCTTTCCCTCATTCCTTCCCCTTCTTCCTACAACCTCCTTGTCCCCTTTTTCCCTCCTCTTGCCCCCCGCCCTGCTTTCTCTTCCACCCCCTCCCTTTCCCTCCTGCTCCTCCGACCTTCTCCCTTCTATTGCCCGTTCTGATCCCCTCCCCCCCCCCCNCCCCCCCCCCCCCCCCGAATTCGCATTGTCTTCCGTTTTCATCCTCTCCCCGATCTCACTTTCTCCTCTCACCGCCTCCTCCCCTTCTTCCTGGATTTCCCTATCCTCTTTCCACTCTTCCCCTTTGCTGTTCATCAACTTCTCTATCATTTCATCAAACACCCACAGCTCTCCCGCTATCCACATTCTTCCTCTTCCTACATTTACCCTTCTCCTATTCCTCCTTCTCACCCCCTCCACCTGTTCTAGCTTTCACTGCAGCCTCCCCTCCCTCCACGTTAGATCGTTCTCTAACCTCTGCTGCCTACCTCTCAATTTCCCCCTGTTCCCCATCACGATTCTTTTTTGCTCTGGGTCCTTCAGTTCCACTACCACTGATTCCCTACCCTGCCTATCCGTACGTCCAATCTTCTTTATCGCTTTTACCTCCACCTCTGCCTCCAACACTCCCGCCAAAAACCCCTCCACTTTCTCCCTTTCATCTCCCTCCTCCAACTCTATCCTTCTTATCACAAGATTCCTTTTCCTCTTCCCCCTCTCCTGTTTTTCCTCCTTCCATTCTAATTCCCAGATTCTTCTCTTGAGTTCCTCCTTTTCGCTATCCGCCTGTGTCCCTCCCTGCCCCCCAATCTGTCCTTTCCTATTGCTCAGCTCCTCTACCTTATTCTCTAAGACCTCTACTTTTCCTGCTTTTTTCTCCAACTCCACTATCCTCTCCCTAACATCCTTCCATTCCTCCTGCCCCTCCCTTCTATTCTCCTCTGCCATTTCTCCTATATCATTCAGTTTCCCCCATATTCTTCCTTTTTCCACTTCCCACTTGCTTTCCCAATTCTCCCAATTCTCTTTTATCCCTTCCCTGCTCCGTGACCTCCCTTAATGCCACGTTCATATCCCTCGTGAATTTTATTAACAGGCTCTCTACCCTCTTCACCCCCTCCTCAGCACATCCGTTTCCGGTCTGCGAGCAGAAGGTGGTAGTGGATAATAGTTAAAAAAGTTGAAGTTATTTGTAGGTTGGAGAAAGGGTGGGAGAGGGTGGAAAGTGTGAAAGGGTGTGTGGGGGGGGGGGGTGAGAAAGAAGCGTAGCGGAGGAAGTAGAGGTGGGAAAGGGTTATAAGTGGAGAGGTGGGTTTTGGAGGTTAGTTGGAAGCGTGATGGGATAATCTGGATGAGAAAGAGGTGTAGGAGGAGGGCCTGGAGGAAAGGTGAAGGCAAGGTGGGGGAGTTAACAGAAGGACGATAGAGAAGCAAGGCAGAAAAGGTGTAAAGGTTAGTAGGAGGTGTTAAAGGGGTAAGAGAAGTTCGGTGGTAAGGGGAGTAGGGGAGATAGGGGAAGTTTTTCTGGCGGGAATTCGGAGTGAGACGGGATTATAAAGCGCAAAAGAGGGAGGATGACGAACGCGGAGAAGATGTTAAGGGAGAAAGTGATGAGGGAAAATCATAGGAAAAGGAGTAACTCGCTTTCAATGATGGAGGCATGGGTGGGACAGGGCAGTGGGAGTGGGTTTAGATCAGAGGAGAGCGAGAATGGTAAGAGAGGGAGGGAAGGGGAAGAGGAGTTAGAAAAGGAAGAGGAAGAAATAAAAAAATAGTATTGTAGAGACTTGATGCATGATTCAAATCCCCAGTGGTCATCGGCACCACGTCCGTTTGAAAATACACGTCCCAGAGGCCCTTGAGTTCACTTTATTCTCCGAAGAAAAATTAAAAATCGTCCAGTAGGGACTTGGTGCACGATTCATATAACCAGTGCTCATCGGCACCACGTCCATTTGAAAATACACGTCCGAAAGGTTCTTGCAAAATTTCAATAATTAATATTAATTAATTAGGGAATGTACAAAAAAATGGCATGTAGAATCATGTTACACGTACAATTGGCACGTACAATCGAGTACATACATTCGTTTTTCTATTTATCACCCCCTTCCGACTAAGTTCCTGGGGGTCAGTTATATAGAGATCAGTGGAGAACTGGGCAAGCCGTGATGAGTATCCCAACGACGTTGAGGAAAACATTCCGGTTTTAACCGCAGACTCACCCTGGAATTATGCCCTCAATATAAAAATCTATTTTTCCTCCCCTAATTGAGATGGAGAGATGGAACGAACGCCAATCGATTGAGAAATGAATTCTGAATGAATTGACAGCGGTTCCATTTCTAAACCTCAATTAGGAGAGGAGAAATACATTTTCGAAGCACGAAGTGACTGCGGACAAGTTCTCCTCATTAAAAAATTCATTTCTCGCCCCTCTAATTAAGATAAAAGGAATAAAACGAATGCCGATCGATCGAGAATGATATTTTCAATAAATAACAGTGGTTTCATTCCTTAATCTCAAGTAGGAGCGGAGGAATGAATTTGCAAAAGCGCGGAGTAACCCCGAACGGCTCTCCGACGTCGAGTGAGCCCGGAGGGGCTTCCCCGATTGGAAAATTCATTTCTCCCCCCCTAATTGCGACGAAGGAATGAAAGCAACATCTATCGATTGAAAATTATATTCTCAATAAATGACAGCGGTTTCGTTCCTTAATCTCTATTAGGAGCGGAGGAATGAATTTTCAAAAGCGCGGAGTAACCCCGAACGGTTCTCCGGCGTCGAGTGAGCCCGGAGGGGCTCCCCCGATTGGAAAATTCATTTCCCCCCTAATTGCAATGAAAGAATGAAAGCAACATCTATCGATTGAAAATTATATTCTCAATAAATGACAGCGGTTTCGTTCCTTAATCTCTATTAGGAGCGGAGGAATGAATTTTCAAAAGCGCGGAGTAACCCCGAACGGTTCTCCGGCGTCGAGTGAGCCCGGAGGGGCTCCCCCGATTGGAAAATTCATTTCCCCCCTAATTGCAATGAAAGAATGAAAGCAACATCTATCGATCGTGAATTATATTCTCAATAAATGACAGCAGTTTCATTCCTTAATGTCTATTAGGAGAGGAGGAATGAATTTTCAAGTTGCGCAGTAACTCCGGACAAGTTCTTCTCATTCAAAAATTAATTTCTCCTCTCCCTAATTGAGATGAAGAAATGAAACCAAAGCCTACTGCTGATCGGGAATTGTATTTTTAATAAATTACATCGGCTTCATTTCTTAATCTCAATTAGGAGCGGAGGAATGAATTTCCAAAAGCGCAGAGTAACCCCGAACGGTTCTCCGGCGTCAAGTGAGCCCGGAGGGGCTCTCCAGATTGGAAAATTCATTTCTCCCGCCCTAATTGCGAGGAAGGAATGAAAGCAACGTTTATCGATCGAGAATTATATTCTCAATAAATGACAGCGGTTTTATTCATTATCTTGCCTTAATCTCTATTGGGAGCGGAGCAATGAAGTTTCAAAGCGCGGAGTAACTCTGGACAAGTTCTTCTCATTCAAAAATTCATTAGTATTTCATCAGTATTTAATGCGCAAACAACATCCCCCCGTGATCTCCGACTGCGACCGACTTGACCGACCAAGTTGGTAATTTAGCTTATTATGAGGGTTCCCCAAGATAGAGTAATCACCGCAGTATGTAACAACACTAATATTTATTATTATCAGAGGTAGAAATAGTCAATACAAATTAAACTTTGGAATGAATGATATCGTATGCTTCACGTGTGGTGTGAGCGTTAGGCGTAGAATAATTTTGGTATCAAGGCTTGCTTCCGCGGGCGACGGGTTGCGCCTTGAGGGTGATCGGCGCGCTGCGCCGTGGACGAAGTGGGAACTGCGGCGGACGGAGTCGCCACAACCACTCCCCCCCCAGTAACCTTCGGAGGATTCGAAGGGAACGAAACAGTCTTGTCTCTCCTGGGATAAGTACGAAGAGGTCGATCCATGCTAGTGGACGGCAACGGGGGTTCGATGTTGTCAGGTACCTCAGCCTGCTGAGGTTGTTGATGATTTGCAGGATGCTCCTTAGCCACATTGGCTGGCTTGAGTCTCTCCACCGATACGACCTTCTCAACACCATCGACCTTGATTTTGAAGGTGTGATCGTCTATGCGCTCGATCACCTCATGAGGTCCAGAGTAAGGTGGTTCCAGGGGTCGTTTGACTGCATCGATGCGGAGGAATACATGAGAGCAGGAGTAGAGGTTTTTTAGGAGGAACATGCGCTCTTTAGTGTGATGAGCAGTTGGAGTAGGTCTCAGGCTTCTGATGTGCTCGCGAAACTTCTCGACGAAGATCTGGGGATCTGCTGGCATGTCCTCCGAAACAAAAAACTCGCCTGGAACGCGTAAACCTGTCCCAAAGACTAGGTCAGCAGGAGAAGCGTTCAGGTCTTCCTTGTAGCACGTGCGGAGACCGAGGAGGACTGTCGGAAGAACGTCGGGCCATGGAGCTTGTGAGTTGCACATTAGAGCTGTTTTTAGAGTTCTGTGCCACCTCTCAACTAGTCCGTTAGACTGCGGATGATACGGTGTGGTTCTGATGCGGTTAGCACCAATCAGCTGAGTCAGGGCCTTGAAGAGTGCAGACTCGAACTGAGAGCCTTGATCAGTCGTGATGGTGAGAGGTGTGCCAAATTGAGCAATCCAGTGGGTGTAGAATGCGGTACAGACGGTGTCAGCTGTCATATCCTTCAGGGGGATCGCTGCGGGCCACCTGGAGAATCTGTCGATAATTGTTAGACATTACCTGAGCTGGTTGACCACTGGAAGCTCGATGAGATCAAGATGTACATGGTTGAAGCGAGTGTCTGGCACGTCGATGTGTTTGGGTGTCAGACGATTGTGACGCTGAATTTTTGAGCGTTGACAGGCGATGCAGTTGCGAGACCACTCCAGTGCGTCTCTCTTGAGACCGGGCCAGAT
>NW_021680632.1:147383-150750 GCF_001412515.2 Diachasma alloeum
GCCTCCAAAGCTTCCTCGGTGTCAGGGGTCCACTGGATCTTAGTTTTGTCGTTTTTCTTGGAGTGAGTGATGAAGCCATTAAGCGGTGCTTGGGACTCAGCAGCGTGAGGAATGCTCTTGCGGTAGTAGTTGACCATTCCAAGAAATCGGCGAAGGTCAGTAACAGTCTCTGGCCTGGGGAAGGAGATGATTGCCTCCACACGTGAGCTAGGAGCTTTGTATCCATCCTTGTTGATCGTGTAGCCCAGGTAGGTCACTTCCTCTTTTCCAAACTCGCACTTGCTGGGGTTCAGCGATAGCTTGTGCTGACGTAAGATGGAGAAGACTTGCTGGAGGTGCTGGAGATGCTCCTCATGGGTTTCAGAAGCCACAATGAGGTCATCTATGTAACAGCCAACGAAGTCCAGACCCCTCAGGATGTTGTCCATATGACGTTGAAAGGTCTGAGTTGCATTACGTAGTCCAGGGGGCATGCCCAGAAATTCGAAGAGACCGAAGGGTGTTGTAATAGCAGTCTTTTCGATGTCCTCTGGAGCCGACTTTCATTGCCATATATACCGCTATTAATCATTCTTTCCAATTGATGAAATTAACAAACTAATAGGCGCAAATTGGTCCAAATAGTTCAGCTTTTAATATTTACTCAATTTTAAAATTTGATTTCAGTCATTCTCGCCTTCTTTACTCGAAAATGAACAGCCACGCTTATCCGTGGCTCCTTAATCGCCAGGGTTATGAATAATTATCTTTGAAAATCCGAAAATTGACAGCGAAACGGGAACAATAAATAGGCATCAACGTCGCAGTTGCGACGGTGCTAGTAAAGAATAATGCCATGGATGAAAATCCCACTGATTCCACCCCGGGAATTGTAGGTTATTAACCAATGGCTATGCGGCAAATGCCAGAGGCCAGCTGCGAACTTCAGCAGCACTTGGAAAAAAAATTGTAGCTTAGGTATCGAGCTCCATTCGCCCATCATTCATTTTAGTGAGTGAAAAGCGTTTTGCAAACAAAAACTTTACCGATCGGTCCGTTGAAATAACATTTGCAACCCTCTGATGAAAATGATGATTGGCTATACGGACCATTTCTTAAACGAACTTTTAAAGCAAAACGTACATAGAAAAATTAGCCCTTGGAGAATTGAAGTTTAATACTTACATTTGCTTCTGCGTCGTCTCCCGACGAACTCTCAGATTCTGGGTCGGAGCTCTTAAGATCTTCTATCTGCTCTCCATATTTGGTTTTTACTAAATAAAAACAGAAAGTAAGAAGCGCAATTTTTTTTCGGAGGAATGCAAGGGAAATATGGTGAAAGGGATAAAATGGGCACTTGACTTGTTTTAATGTAAATGGTATGTTGAATTGTTACTGAAATGGAGTAATTATTTTTTTAACCCTCAAGTGGTTACACAATGGGCGAATCGCAGCATTTTTTCGTTTTTTTTCTCACATGAAAATCGCGTAAGTGAAAAATTTGTATTACTATTTTCAACTAAATCGAACGCATTGGCAATTTTTTTGGTCGATACTCACACCGATCAATTATTAAAATCTTTTGAAAACTCGACTAACAGAAAATCCCTGTGTTTAACCTCTAAATGTCAAAAATTTGTACCTAATGAAATCGAATTCTAGGATTATCGGTCGATTATTCTTCTTTAATATCCTCATTTCCTATTGATTGAAGTGTCAAAATTACCCGTAAACTACCAATAAATGATTTTTTCCAACTCTTTTACTCACAAAATCGCAAAATACACGGGGCTGCGAATTGCCCATCGTGTGACCAGTAACGATCAGTGGAGATCTGCGGCCACTCAAGGGTTAATCGAAAGTACAACTCTTTCCCTTTGTGATGAGCTTAAGCTGAATTCAGTTAAGATGTGTTTCTGAGTTACGAACATTATGAACCTTGAGAAAAATTGTAAGTGCCAATTTTGCTTCATCGTCTTCTAATTGGTTATTGACTCACGTTTGTTTAACTCCTCCTTCCGTCGCCAATCGTTGTAGTGATTGGCATATGCACTATTTATCTTGATACCCTCATCACAATCTGAATCATCTCCTTGGAATAATTTTGACATTCTTCAGTTACTGTATGTTTCTCCCTTCAAATGGCAATAAATGGATGTGAAACAGAAAATTAATCCATGATGTTCGAAATGTGGTCTATTCTACCGTGAAGTTCGTAAAGAACAGAGATTAAAGGGGAGATGAGCAGGGCCAATGTAAAGTGTTCAACAGCAAAATTAGTAGCGGTGGCGCATGGACTACGATGGAGCGTACGGAACTGTTGGTATGGTAGGGCCCGAGCATAAATTTGTCGATAACTGGAAAGGGGTTCTCAATACGGTAGCTCCTCGCATTTTGTAATAATTGTCAGGAATGTAAAATCGAACATATTATAATCAATAGTATAATGACTGCAGAATCTAATGATCTAAAAGTCGTTTCCTTTTTCTCGACATATGTATTATTGACACGTAGGTCAAAAAATTCATAAAAAATCCTAGCGCTGTCGCTGGAAAACTCCATAGTTTTCCAGTGATTCTATTGAATAATTGTGCAGATTTTGTTTTTTCTTACAACAGTAATGTTCGATTATATATATTTATTCCCCCCCTGAATGAGAAAGGAATATGTATCGCGATCCCTCCCACTCATTGTCGTCTCCGTCGCGTTGGCACGTGCCCGTCCTCCGCCAAACTTAACGAGTGCGAGTGAGAAAGAAAATGGAGAAGGAGGAGAGAGAAAACATTCCAATTCGTTTCAACGGGTGGAACGTTTTCGCTGTTCTCCAGCGATCTACACATAATAGGATTAATTCAATAATAATAGATTAATGAATAAGATTTTTCGCAGATTATTGCGAGATTTAGATGAATGGTTTGCCTCCTTCAGTGACCATAAAAAATTGTCTCCAATCGACAATATCTCCCGATGGAATGGAACGATGTGAATGCATCAAGTATCAATTTGAATCTTTAAAAAATTAATCGAGAGTGAAAAAAAATCCGGGAATTCCACTCTGACATTTCTCTATTGTCTGTATTTACCGAGAAAAAAAAAACGTTGTTCCTAGGAACCGATGTGTCTTTTTTAGGCAGCTGCATTTCTGAAATGCAATGAGCAAGCAATGTTAAAATTAAGTCATTTTGTAAAAAATTTCTAGTGACATGATCCTGAAAATCAAAGGAAAGTCTTGAATTCAGGAATGATGTCTGTAGGTTTCAGTTATATTTTCGCGGAAATTCCGAGAACACTTATTGGGAATTTTTATCGCGTTGCCGTAATACAGAAATTTCAAGGAATTTCGTCATTGCAAATTAAAAATTTCTATGAATTTCAGTCCAATTATATG
>NW_021680632.1:151027-151363 GCF_001412515.2 Diachasma alloeum
GCGCAGTAACTCCGAACAAGTTCTTCTCATTCACAAATTAATTTCTCCCCTCCCTAATTGAGATGAAGTAATGAAACCAAAGCTTACCGATTGAGAATTATATTTTTAATAAATGACATCGGTTTCATCTCTTAATCTCAGTTAGGAACGGAGGAATGGATTTTCAAAAGCGCGGAGAAACCCCGAACGGCTTTCCGACGTCGAGTGACCACGGAGGGGCTCTCCGGATTGGAAAATTCATTTCTCCCACCGTAATTAAGATGAAGGAATGAAACCGATGCCGATCGATAGAGAATTAAATTCTCAATAAATGACAGCGGTTTCATTACTTAATCT
>NW_021680632.1:151436-152419 GCF_001412515.2 Diachasma alloeum
CCGGCGTCGAGTGAGTCCGGAGTAGTCCAATGAACGAAGGTCTAACATACGAATGTTTGCTAATCAGGCTCCATTTTTGATACAATTTGTGATTTGGGCGTATGAAACTAATGGCGGATGTTTAAGGTTCCCCAAGTTTGTGCGGGGGTTGAAAAAGCCAAAAAAGTACCCCGGAAAACAGTTTTTGCGAAATAACTCGTGAATAACGCGCTGTACGTCCAAAAATGTAAAATACAAAGTTGTAGAGCTAAAAATTCTACACAAAAAATATTTGAAACACTTTACCCCTATTTCCAACCATTCATCCCCCAGAGCCGCGTAAAGATCAGATGGGAAAAAAAAGTTTTCCATTTAAAAAATTGAAGTTAATGAATTTTTTTTTNGCTAATCAGGCTCCATTTTTGATACAATTTGTGATTTGGGCGTATGAAACTAATGGCGGATGTTTAAGGTTCCCCAAGTTTGTGCGGGGGTTGAAAAAGCCAAAAAAGTACCCCGGAAAACAGTTTTTGCGAAATAACTCGTGAATAACGCGCTGTACGTCCAAAAATGTAAAATACAAAGTTGTAGATCTCAAAATTCTACATAAAAAATATTTGGGGCACGTTACCCCTGTTCCCAACCGTTCATCCCCCAAAGCCGCGTGAAGATCAGATGGGAAAAAGAAATGTTTTCCATTTAAAAAATTGAAGTTGATGAATTTTTTTTTTTTTATTTTGGAATATCAGTGTTTTTTTTCAATAGCTTGTTTATTTATTCAGAGCGCATTTAATATATGTTGCTATTTATATCTTGACATTGAATCAATGAATTTCTTTTTTTTTCCACATTTTTTATTAGAACAATTACCACAAATTTTGTCTTGATCGTACCCGCGAATCTCCTATGCAGTCAAAGTTAAAAGCAATTTTCTAGCTCCAACCCCTAAATCCGGCGCCGGGAATGAGAAACTTTTGTGCGAGAGAGAAGTCTCCGTCTCGCTC
>NW_021680632.1:154871-157569 GCF_001412515.2 Diachasma alloeum
TCAAAGCGCAGTCAGAAAAATAATTGTTTTGCGTCGCACAGTGACTCCCGGTAATTAAAAATTCACCTCTCCCCTCCTAATTGAGATTAAGAGATGAAAAAGGGGCAGTTCGACGGAGAATTAAATTCCCCATCAATTAACGCTCTTTCATCCCTTAATCTCTATAACAAAAAAATATAAACTGCCATGAAAGTCATGGGCCAGTGAGAAAAATAATAGTTTCGCGGCGCAGAGTGACTCCCGGTAATTAAAAATTCACCTCTCCCCTCCTAATTGAGATTAAGGGATGAAAAAACGGCAGTTCGACGGAGAATTAAATTCCCCATCAATTAACCCTCTTTCATCCCTTAATCTCTGTAAAAAATGGAAGAAACTGTCATGAAAATCACAGCGCAGTAAGAAAAATAATTGTTTTGCGGCGCACAGTGACTCCCGGTAATTAAAAATTCACCTGTCCCCTCCTAATTGAGATTAAGGGTTGAAAAAATGGCAGTTCGACGGAGAATTGAATTCTCCATCAATTAACGCTCTATCACCCCTTAATCTCTGTAACAAAAAAATATAAACTGCCATGAAAGTCATGGGCCAGTGAGAAAAATAATAGTTTCGCGGCGCAGAGTGACTCCGGTTAATTAAAAATTCACCTCTTCCCTCCTAATTGAGACTAAGGGATGAAAAAAGGGCAATTTGATGGAGGATTAAATTCCCCATCAATTAACCCTCTGTCATCCCTTAATCTGTGTAACAAGAAAATAAAAACTGCCAAGAAGCTCAGGGGCCAGTGAGAAAAATAATAGTTTCGCGGCGTACAGTGACTCCCGGTAATTAAAAACTCACCTCTCCCCTCCTAATTGAGATTAAGGATTGAAAAAATGGCAGTTCGACGGAGAATTAAATTCCCCATCAATTAACGCTGTTTCACCCCTTAATCTCTGTAACAAAAAAATATAAACTGCCATGAAAATCAGGGGCCAGTGAGAAAAATAATAGTTTCGCGGCGTACAGTGACTCCCGGTAATTAAAAATTCACCTCTCCCCTCCTAATTGAGATTAAGGGATGAAAAAAGGACAGTTCGACGGAGAATTAAATTCTCCATTAATTAACCCTCCTTTGTCCCTTAATCTCTATAATGAAAAAATATAAACTGCCAAGAAAGTCAGCGGCCAGTGAGAAAAATAATAGTTTCGCGGCGTACAGTGACTCCCGGTAATTAAAAATTCACCTCTCCCCTCCTAATTGAGATTAAGGGATGAAAAAGGGGCAGTTCGACGGAGAATTAAATTCCCCATCAATTAACCCTCTTTCATCCCTTAATCTCTGTAACAAAAAAAAAAATAAACTGCCATGAAAGTCATGGGCCAGTGAGAAAAATAAAAGTTTCGCGGCGCACAATGACTCCCGGTAATTAAAATTTCACCTCTCCCCTCCTAATTGAGATTACGGGATGGAAAAAGGGCAGTTGATGAGGAATTTAATTCTCTGTCGAACTCGCTTTTTTTCATCCCTTAATCTCAATTAGGAGGGGAGAGGTGAATTTTTAATTNAAAAAGGGCAGTTGATGAGGAATTTAATTCTCTGTCGAACTCGCTTTTTTTCATCCCTTAATCTCAATTAGGAGGGGAGAAGTGAATTTTTAATTCGCGGGCGAAAGGTGAAAAGTCACTGTGCACCGAGAAGAAAATTATTTTTCTCACTGGCCCATGATTTTTGTCATAGTTTGAATTTTTCTGCTAGAGAGATTAATGGATGCAACGGCGATCGATTGATCTTCGTCAAATAGCCTTTTTTTCATCCGAGAGAGAGTGAGAGGGAGAGAGAGCGAACGGCTGACGAAAAACCTCAAATGATTCTTTTTCTCCCACTAGCGCCACCCCGGCCGCAAGCGGCCGGGGTGTTGATGTTTCTTTCATTCTGCCCTTTTTCCTGTCAGTTTTAATATTCCTTTTTTCATTTCATTGTTCATAATCATTCTAATTGTAAAAAGCAACGCAACTGATGACAATAATCTCTCCCAATTTATTAGCTTCAAATTTTGTTAATTTTTCATATTGCAATAAATGACTTGTTCATGTGCTAATTGCTATACTTACTGAATAAAAGTTCGATCATAATTATAATGCACTTTCTTCTCGAACGTAAGCCAGAGAGTAGATTTCTAGTGAACACTCTTATAAATTTTCATAATTAGTTCACTCGTTAATTCAACTAATCTGTTATTCATATCATCAATATAATTCCACGCTTGAAATATCATCACCTAATGTTTTCAGCACCAAATTAAAAATTAAAATTTTAAATGATTGTTTGACTTCTGCTCTATCTTTTTTTGAGAGTCTGANTTTCATTGTTCATAATCATTGTAATTGTAAAAAGCAACGCAACTGATGACAATAATCTCTCCCAATTTATTAGCTTCAAATTTTGTTAATTTTTCATATTGCAATAAATGACTTGTTCATGTGCTAATTGCTATACTTACTGAATAAAAGTTCGATCATAATTATAATGCACTTTCTTCTCGAACGTAAGCCAGAGAGTAGATTTCTAGTGAACACTCTTATAAATTTTCATAATTAGTTCACTCGTTAATTCAACTAATCTGTTATTCATATCATCAATATAATTCCACGCTTGAAATATCATCACCTAATGTTTTCAGCACCAAATTAAAAATTAAAATTTTAAATGATTGTTTGA
>NW_021680632.1:159267-159467 GCF_001412515.2 Diachasma alloeum
AAAAAAAAAGAAATTCATTGATTCAATGTCAAGATATAAATAGCAACATATATTAAATTCGCTCTGAATAAATAAACAAGCTATTGAAAAAAAAATACTGATACTCCGAAATACAAAAAAAAAAAATTCATTAACTTCAATTTTTTAAATGGAAAACATTTTTTTTTCCCATCTGATCTTCACGCGGCTCTGGGGGATGA
>NW_021680632.1:160731-161171 GCF_001412515.2 Diachasma alloeum
GCCAACGCGACGGAGACGACAATGAGTGGGAGGGAGCGCGATACATATTCCTTTCTCACTCAGGGGGGAATAAATATATATAATCGAACATTACTATAGTAAGAAAAAACAAAATCTGCACAATTATTCAATAGAATCACCGGAAAACTATGGAGTATTCCAGCGACAGCGCTAGGATTTTTTATGAATTTTTTGTCAATAATAAATATGTCGAGAAAAAGGAAACGACTTTTAGATCATTAGATTCTGCAGCCATTATACTATTGATTATAATATGTTCGATTTTGCATTCCTGACAATTATTACAAAATGCGAGGAGCTCCTGTATTGAGAACCCCTTTNGTGAAATGTTATGTCCTACCGAAGTAACTAGGAGGACAGTAGCGCCAATGAAATTTAGAGCGCCAATTTTTGACTGTAGATTCGTTTGCCGCCAAAGC
>NW_021680632.1:161181-200535 GCF_001412515.2 Diachasma alloeum
AATTGATTCATTCACATCGTTCCATTCCATCGGGAGATATTGTCGATTGGAGACAATTTTTTATGGTCACTGAAGGAGGCAAACCATTCATCTAAATCTCGCAATAATCTGCGAAAAACCTTATTAATTAATCTATTATTATTGAATTAATCCTATTATGTGTAGATCGCTGGAGAACAACGAAAACGTTCCACCGTTGAAACGAGTTGGAATGTTTTCTCTCTCCTCCTTCTCCATTTTCTTTCTCACTCGCACTCGTTAAGTTTGGCGGAGGACGGGCACGTGCCAACGCGACGGAGACGACAATGAGTGGGAGGGAGCGCGATACATATTCCTTTCTCACTCAGGGGGGAATAAATATATATAATCGAACATTACTATAGTAAGAAAAAACAAAATCTGCACAATTATTCAATAGAATCACCGGAAAACTATGGAGTATTCCAGCGACAGCGCTAGGATTTTTTATGAATTTTTTGTCAATAATAAATATGTCGAGAAAAAGGAAACGACTTTTAGATCATTAGATTCTGCAGCCATTATACTATTGATTATAATATGTTCGATTTTGCATTCCTGACAATTATTACAAAATGCGAGGAGCTCCTGTATTGAGAACCCCTTTCCGGTTATCGACACATTTATGCTCGGGCCCTACCATACCAACAGTTCCGTACGCTCCATCGTAGTCCATGCGCCACCGCTACTAATTTTGCTGTTGAACACTTTACATTGGCCCTGCTCATCTCCCCTATAATCTCTGGTTCGATCAGAGTTTCATAGCGGTGGTGCCATAAACTAATCGAGAGGCCGTCTCTGTGGGTAAAGAAATTTTCATCTAATACCATGGAAACAGTCGATAACAGGGATGCGTTCCCAATCTTAAATCTAACATGAAACCTCCTTTGCATTCACTCATCCGCTTGATTATCCCATTTTCGTTCATACAACTTCTTATTGTCTTAATTTGTAAATTAGTTGATCATAAAGGAGAGGGAGAGAAGGAATTATGAAGTCTTGAGCGAAAGAGGATCATTTATTTGAATTTCTATACAACTAGATCTTTAATAAAAAAAAAAATACGAGCAATTCATCTTATTCACATTTATTACATATTTTGTCAGTGATACAAAGGTAATGAATGAATTTCAAATTATTTTGATNTAACATGAAACGTCCTTTGCATTCACTCATCCGCTTGATTATCCCATTTTCGTTCATACAACNCACATTTCCTCCTCGCCCGATTATCCTTTTGAAAATAAGAAATCCTGTGATGTCTTGACGTTGAAATTTATAGATGGCCTATTAATCGGCTATAATAGTCCGCGCGATTCGAATTATTGTTGGAAAATAATTTAAATAGTTCAGAACATTAAAAAATATACCAGAAATAGAAGAATAAAGAAAGTCTGGAATACAATGGACAAAGAGAACGGGAGAACAGCATCGCAAGCGTGAGAAAAACCGTTACGGAAATACTAAATGTCAAATACTTGAGTTTTCTTCTTATAATTTACAACCCTCGAAAATTCTCGTTGNAAATATAAAAAAAATACGAGCAATTCATCTTATTCACATTTATTACATATTTTGTCAGTGATACAAAGGTAATGAATGAATTTCAAATTATTTTGATGAGAAATATATTCAATATTTGTGAGAGATTATATCTCAACAAATCTCATACACATAATGGGATTAAATCAATAATAATAGATTAACGAATGACTTTTCGCAGATTATTGCGAGATTTAAATGAATGGTTTGCATTCTTCANCGCAAGCGTGAGAAAAACCGTTACGGAAATACTAAATGTCAAATACTTGAGTTTTCTTCTTATAATTTACAACCCTCGAAAATTCTCGTTGAGCAAACACTTTCCTCGAAAATTCAAAATTTAGAGAAGAAAATAAATTTAACGGTTACGGTCCCATGTCGTAAAATCTCAGTTCTGGTTATTTCGAAAGTTTCTCTGTTTCACGTGACCAACACGTGTGGGCTCTCCTTTGTTCATTGTTTCGCTAGGCTGAGGGCCTGAGACCCTTCGCGACGTAGTTTCACGACGTCACACGCTCCCCTTCTTCCCCTTTTTCATTTCCCCGCTTTTCCTTGAGTTTCACTTTTCCCTCTCCCCTAGGCTAGGATTGCGTGCGCAACTTTTGGTCCAGTGGGGTTGTTGGACCCAACCCTTGGAGTTAAGTTTAAGTTTAAATCAGTTCCATCGTGGAAATTGGTGGTGAAGCCTTCAGCTTCCAGCTTCTCTCTTCAAATAGTTTTTCAGTAGAGTTTTTCTAGAGTTTATTAAATTCATTTTTTGTAGTGCAAAGTTTGAAGTCTGAAGTTGAAGTATTTTGACTAAAAGTGTTTGTGTGCTCTCTTAAGCACTTGTATTGAATTTATTTCACAATTCAACCCTTCCAACCAAATATTCTGGGATTAAACAATTGGACTTCGATGGAGTGCTCATCAGAGCTTTGGCGGCAAACGAATCTACAGTCAAAAATTGGCGCTCTAAANTGGAGTGCTCATCAGAGCTTTGGCGGCAAATGAATCTACAGTCAAAAATTGGCGCTCTAAATTTCATTGGCGCTACTGTCCTCTTAGTTACTTCGGTAGGACATAACAATCCAGATGATAGGAAGTTTTTATTCGTAAGTTTGTAGTACTCTGAAGCTTGCCTTTTGGGGGCGTGACCTCAACCCTCATTCTGGTGACGGAAAAAGCCACAGCGCCTGCGCAAACAGGCTTGAATAATAATAATAATAATAATAATAATAATACATAGCCCTGCTGATCTCCCCTATAATCTCTGTGAATCTCTGAGGTCTCTGATAACAAGGGTAAATATCAAGTTCTCTAGGGACCCCAAATGTAACTAGTCCATACACACGAACAAAACTCTAATACAACCATAAACTAACGCCCACTCAACTGGCGTGTAGGTGTGGAAACGACGACACGAAAAGAGACGAGACGAACCCATCTGCCTATCGGTAAGGATATTTTTCATCTCTGCCGTGGAAAAAAAGCAACAAAAATAGTTATCCTGGACCCTCAGACTCACCTCCATAATCCCATCCATAAATCATGGCTTGAGCTAAGAACAATAATCATTGAATCAAATTAGACACGTTGCTCACTCATCAACGACAATTCCTTATATGTTATTATCACTCTCCTTCTCTCTCCCGTACTTTCATTCCAATCCAACACCTACTTTTCACCAATGACGTAAATAATATTTTGATCATGTCAATAATGTTCAAACCAAAGAGAACCCTGCATGCATTGTTTATAGGAAGAATAATCTTGAAAGAATCAATTCCTTTGTTGTAATGCTCGCTGTGAATAAAACCTACACTGTTTTGAAAATAGTCTTTGTCTGCCCTCCCGCCCCTTCTGTTCTTCGTCGTCACAACCTTTGTAAACCCATACCTGAAATAATAACATTTCTGAATTTGCAAAAAATGTTTCTAAGAAATGGGCTCTCTTGGGCTTCTTTTCTAAACTCATTTCTCTCGAAGATATTCATAAAACTATCACCATGGCCCTTTTGCGACTCAATCTTGGTTGTTGGAAATTAGAATTTTTACGGTTCGATGACGTTAATTATTATCCATAGATTATTTTGATGTTTATATTGTTCCTTATTTTTTCTCGTACTCCCCAGTAATTGGACATTTTATGGAGGCTATTCGGTACTCAACCAATAGAAAGAGGGGCCCCTCTTGTCATTACTGATCCTAATCCCTTGTTCCTGTTCTTTCCCAGATAAAGACAAAACCAAAAAATGGCCACTACGCAGCTGTCCCAGAGGCCTCGAACAATGAAAAAGCTTGAGAAACCGCGTCCCTTGAAAATCCAACAACGACACTCAGCAATCGATGGGAGGATAACGACAGCAGAGGACCTGGTATCTCTGATTGACAATGTCGTATCACACCTGACAAATGGCTTCCATGATCCATCACTTCAGCCAAATATTGTGACAATGTGCAATGCATTGAAACACTGTGCGCCACAACTCGAGGCTGTCTATAAAGATCAACTCGACAGGGCATTTGTTGCTATCAGGAATGGAAGTCAGGACGAAAGACTCGATTTGACGACCAGGGTTCATTTGCTTGAACTCATCGAGCTCAGGGCGAAGCAGTGGCGTCACAGCGACTCCATGGATGCTTACTACACTCAGAAATTAGCCAATTTGGATGATTTTGATGTCGGTATTCTTGAGATACCTACTGCACCAATTGCTAGCAATCTCATGGGCCTGTCGTCTTCACAAACACCATCTGTCCTGAGCATTAGTGATGTTATTAAGAACAGCGGCAAGTTCACTAAGCCCACCCGTATTCCTGGTAAAAATTACTGCAAGGATGAAGTCGTTATTCGCAATAGCGATTCTGGAAAAGGTAAGGAATGTTTTGAATTTAATTGTAGAAAGAGAAAAAGAATTCAATGAACATAACAATATGAATTCATTTTTTTTTGTTTCACACAAAAACTGATTCCATCAAATTATGGAATCTTCTCTATCAAATATAGATTATTAATTTTGTTCATCAATTTTGAACACGAGAATTAAAATAAAAAAAGTGAAACTAAATTGCAAAGATTATTGAAAAAAAAGTAAAAATTTATTACCCTTTCGTACAATAAATCCGTAGAACAATGGAATTAGATTCTGTTTCGTCAGTGGAAATGAAATATTTTAAAAAATGGTCTTGTCTATTATCAACCTCTATTTGCACAATAAAACAGTGATGGGCATAAAAGGGAGACGGGTACACATGATCGAAGAGCTCAGCGAGACGATCATCTCCTTCCAGCGAGGTAAAAATACACAAAAAACCAAACGACAAAGCCCAAAACGATAATAAACTTGCAAGTGCATCGTGCATCGACTCACCCACTTTAACATGAAACAAAGAGTTGTTCAGCCATCTAATCGAGTAAAAATCATCAAGCATTGATAAAGTATTCAATCTATTTCGTAACGGAGTAATGAATTCAATTTCAAAAATGAATTCCAAGCAGCCTATTCTGCAAATATCTGGTAAAAGATTGGGCTTAGAGAGAAATGTCAATAGACATTTCGTTTGTTTTTCGCAATTGCAAAATTCTCTACAAAAATGGATTTTCTCTGTCTAAACTCCGTCCTTGTTAAGACATTTGGAATATGATCTGCAAATTAATTTTTGATTAATCGACTTGCAGCATTTAACTAGAGAATTTAATCCATCATAACAATATTAACGCATGTAACTTCCGAGCGATAGTTATGGCAATACTAACAAAAGAAATGTATGTGAACTGACATTAAACTGTTTTAACAGGGGTCCGATTCAGGTCGTAGTGTGATCGTGTCAAGTGAGACGGTTGTCATTTCTTTCCTATGCTAATACAATGTAAAACGAAAGGTCCCATCTCACTTCATATCATCACACTACGATCTGAACCGAACCCCAGCTGTGCTAGCTAAAATAAATGAATAATGACAGTTTGAAACAGTGAAGCATCGATTTAATATTGACAAATGGATATTTCAGTGAATCCTGGAGCCAAAGAACGACTTGTCCAAATAACGGGAACTTCCGAGGACAAGATACAGTGAGTGGATTATTAATTTAGTAATTGCTTAATACAATAAGTAATAAAATTTAATAGCCCATATTATTTTTCAAGAATGGTCTGGGGACGCCTTTTGTACATAAGAACTTATACAATGAATAATACTATTTGAAATTCGTCGGAAAATCGCCCTGCTGCAATATCATCATATAATTGAATACAAAATTTGAAAATGAATGCAAATTTCAAGTATTGAATTTTTTTTGTGTTTTAGTTACGCCAAGGATTTAATCAAAGACACGATACAACGAAACGCTTCTCCAGTGCGCTTGGAGCACGTTGGGGTAGAAAAAGGTGGAATTGGAGGGTCGAGTTCCTCATTGAACAGCAGCGCTTCTGACGAGAGTAATCGTCTGCATCAGCAACAGCAGAATCAGCACACGACTCGTCTGCGATCATCCCTGCTGCACAGTTTATCGACAAACGACGCCAGTATTGGTGAATACAAATACACGATTACTGTGGGTAATCAAGCGCTCAAGATAACCGGATGCAACCACGATCTTGTTCGAGTAATTATTAATATTATTGTTATTATTATTATCATTTCATAGGATTTTACAGTGTTCAGAATTAGTGTTACTTGTTTTTTATTCTCTAATTTTATAATTAATGAGAGATATGTCTTTTGGCATCGGCTTTCCAAAAATGCACATTTAAGGATAATCGGGCGAGCCCGGAGGGTTGGAAAAAAAGCAGCCATTTTTTTCTTTCTTTTTTACGTATCCTTTAAATGATGGAAAAGGGGTGTGCAAAGTTTCAGACTGCTGGGGAGCATGGTTAATTTATTATGAATTTTTGAAAAAGTGGTCATTTAACCCGTGATCTTATGGATATCACCAAAAAAACTGCAAAACCCAAGGAAAAAATGCAGCCAAAGTCATGAAACTTTATACACATTTAGAACATGTGATCAGTGATTTTTTGAGTGAAAATGATTGTCGCCTAGCAGCATTGTTTATTAATAATAGCGAAAAAAGTACTGAAAAATGAAATTTTTGCGCACACAGCCCAAACGAGCAGCAACGTCCCAAGTACCGATCGGGTGGCGATAGTGCCGTCAATTTAACCGTCTCTTGAGAGAGAGCGATGAAGCATTTTGTGATTGGAGCTCCCTCGAGCTTGTGGTACCAGCTCCTGGTGAAAAAAAAACTACCGACGATGTTGCCACTTTTTCGCATGGAATAATATTTTTTCATTCATTAAAAAAAACAACCTGAAAACCATTCAATGCGTGGAACAGATAGAAATAAATTTGATTAGCTACAAAAATAATTTTTAATCGGAGATACTCCTTAATATTGCCTGAATTTTGAATCCGAATGGGAAAATTTTTTTTGTTCAGCGATTGATTTTCTGCAGGAAAACAATAGAAACCCCTCCGCCTCACCTCCTACATTTCCTCCTCGCCCGATTATCCTTAATGTTTCTTTTTGTCTTTAATTTAATTTTTCAATGGGATTTAGACAGCGAAATTGGTTCTCGATGAGCACTTTTCCCGATGGACAGACGAGGCTACGCAATTCACCAGTGGAATTGAATTTTTCAACTTTGATGAGGAGGTTGGTTATCCTTCTCCAAATTCCGTTAGCTCTAATTACAATTCAGGTGGAAATTTGAATTTCAACACGAGAGAGACAAGTATGGAAAACACTAATACACCGAAGAGTGAAGAGACCTACAAGCCACAGCAGATTGTAAAGAATGTGACTCCCAAAAAGACAAATGGTAAAAAATGATAATCATTTTTTCACCTCAACAATTTTAAAATTAAAAATTTTACGACACAAAAAAACAAAATGCTATCTTTGTATCGAAAAAAAGTATAGAAAAAAGGCCCCTTGACCTTATTTTTCTAAGTTATTTGCGCCTACATTCGAGTTTGTCTCAATCTCAACACTCGGACTACATTTCCTTTCAAATTTTTTCAGAGAATCGGGAGTTGACTTATGAATTTTTACTGCTCTGTGCAACCGGCCCCTATGCCAAACGTCCACCAGCTGATTGGGACAGAATTCAAAAAGAATGTCCAACAATCATTCGTAAGGTAGAGTCACGACACTCAACTGGCAGCTGTGCTTTTATTAACTCGCAGATTGGATTTTCTAACGGTTCAATCGACGATCGTATCTTTTACCAAAACCACTGCGATCGTCATCGTGTCTCATACTAAGACATTTTTTTATATTTTCCTGCATTCCAATCATATCATTATTTTAATTCTTCATTAAGTGTTGTAGCATAAATAATTCATATTATCTTTGCCATTCTGCTTTTACTCTCTCAATTCTAAGCAGAAGTATTATTTTTTTCTTTATGTTTTTTATTACAAGTGCGTAACGTTTAACATTGATTGGCTTATTATTTTACCGTGGTGTTCTTTGATTTCAATCACTGAAATCACAATTTAAAAGTTGACTAGTAGATAATTTGGGCAAGAAGAGAAGTATACTCGAGATATTGATGATCTTGAGATACTTTCTCTATTATATATTTTGAATCTCTTAATTTTCTCATATTTTTCTTTTATTATTTGAATACTCATTCATTAACTCTGCAGTGACGTGGTAACTGTTTTGTTCATTGAGTTCACCAAATTCATCGAAAATTAATCGATTTAGAGCGAAACGTTGAGAGACCTCTGCAAGCCAAGAATTGCAAAAAAAAGTTTTTCACCGTTTTATTCTAAATCACTATTTTTTAAAGACATTGGCATGATAATCTACAAATTTATTTGTTCTGAAATGATCTGCACCACCTCGCTATTGAATTAATAATTAATTATGGACGTATTCTCAATTCGTTATTCCAATACAAGAATCGATAATTTCGTGAGTTAGAAATTTTCGAGCCTGAAATTAACCATTTGAAAGACTTGTGATAACCTAGTGATTCTCTCAATTCGAATGAGTCAATCTTTTGAAATCGAATTGAATTTGTACTTAAAAGTGAAGGGAATGATTGGTATTTGTACCTGGGGAGGATAAAGGGCTACATTTTCTTGAAGATGTCGCAAATTGCAGCATCAAAGTGGAAAAAAAACCAAAGTTATCATAAAAATTATTAAGACAAAGTATTTTGATGCAAAATAAATCAAAAATTTAATTAAACAGATATTAGCTCTAATATATCGTTAATTACGATATTACCATCAGTTTGAAATAAACCCGTAAATCTAAAGAGAAAAGCGTGTGACGAAAAATAAAAACATTGATTTAGGATCAACAAAAATGGTGGCAAATCAAATGTTTAACTGATTAATAAGATGCTGTGAGAGTTTGTTGATTAACATTGATTTTGTGATATCGTATACAATAAAACTAATTTCACTTGACATATCACTTGAATTAATGAACTTAAAAACCTAATTGGTATGTGGACTAATAACTCTTTACTCGTAATTCGTGCAGTGATGTGATAACATTATAAAGCCCATACAGATTATTTTGGAAACATCTTGTAGAGATGTAGAGAAAAACGTTGGGAGGTCTTATTTGTAGAAGTTTTTTGTTATGTACAGTTCCCGTTAAACGCTGATTTAAATCAAAGTAATCATATAATTTGTCGTGGAAGCGAGATGTAAAAAATGTCTCATGAAGTCCACAAAATCCTCTACAATATTAAGTCTTTCAACATGTTTCTCTGAAGTCACAAATTTGACAGCTACTTGCATGATATTACGTGAATTATGTTTCGAATTCGTTACTGATTCATCATTTCTACTGATTTCTTAATTTCTAAAAGCTTGTTCGATAATCATTCATACATAACGATTGTCACAGTGCTTGAGGTAAGACTGCTGGATGAATTTGTTTATTAAAAATTCGTACATTTTTGTCATGAATTTTCGGTTTAATAAGTTCCATTTACAGCGACCGATTCACTGGTTCGAACCGGAGACTTACAGAGCGAGTATCGCTGCGGCTGGAATCGTGAGCGTCCTCCAAATGGGTGAAATTGACGATCCTGAATAAGCAAACAATTTTGTTTTTTTTTTCTTCCTGAGAGAAAACAAAGAAAATTGCAACTTTGTGAGTTTTTTCTCCTTCAATGATTTTATTTTACAAAATTTATTAATGTAATCAAAACTAATACATTTTTCCTGGTATACTATCCATATTCAATCTCTCCTGTGACAGTAGGAGAATGAAATTCAGTAGCACATAGAAATGGTCAAATGTAATTCACATGTAACGTAAGCGGATTTGGGAATGTCGCTTTTCTTGCTCTTGTGCTGATCGATTTCAAGCATCTAAAGTATTTATTTTGTCTCACTATTTATTTTTCCCTACCAAATACGCATAAACATTACAATTTTTTCCCTAAGCGCGTAGAAACTTCAACCACAAGATAATTTTAATAATAATTTTTATACTAACTTAAAAATTATTATTAAAATTTAATAATAAATTGTTTAATTTTTATAATAATTTAAAAATTATTATTATTATTAATTATCATTATTTTTTATTATTATTATTTTTAATTTTTGTAATTTTTTGATTCAACTACTGTTCCCAAGCGATCATTCACCTTGAGTAAAAAATGACATTTCTGTAAACAAAGCATCTTACAGGAAAGATGTTCGATCTTATCCTAAACAACTCTGATGTTTGGAATAATTCAATATATTCAAAAAGAGTAAAAAACCGACTTACTACGTTTGAAGACTTTACGATTTTATTTATTGGAGAAAATTGACAAAGATTTGTAGCTTACTAATTTAACTCATTTCTTTGTGATTATGACAGTCTCTAGTCTTTAATTACTATTTTTAAAAAATTGAAAAAGAAAAAAAAACGAAGCATTAATTCCTAGTCTCAATGATATCTATATCATACTAATACTGAAAATGAAACAATTTTCAATGCGATTTTATATTTTTTACACACAGTGGTCAAAGTATTGTAACAGAATGCAATTTTATTTAGTTGACTTGGATTATACTATTCATTTTTAGTGTTTTTACGCACAATAATTTATTTGTCAAGTGTTTATTTACTTTTTAAGGACGACTGTTCGTCACGTATATTTTACGTAACAATAAAGTCCTTATTTTAAAAAATGTAGTACAGTTGAAAGCGATGTTTGACGGTAATGCTAAAACTAAAAAGTTCTATTTCTACTTCTGAATGACATCACTCACCTTAAAAAACATGAAGAGGAAAGTGTGGTAAGTTATACATGCCTGAAATTATCTCATTAATGAGGAACTAGCGAACTCGATTCGTTTATGCTATTTTGTTTTATTTTCTTTCCATTTCCGCCTTCACAAGTGAATTCATTTAATTTTATTCATTGTTGTTATTATTATTATTATTATTTAAAAAAAATTTCTTCTCGTATATCCTTTCGGGTCTTTACGATTTGTTCCCTTCCCACCCCCCAATCCCTTGTACCGCATTCACCGAAGGACAAGGGAAAACCTCATTTGAGGGAAGAACCTGCCCAGGTACAGTCGTCTCTTGCGAGACTCCCGTTCGACAATGAAACCGTGTTATTATTATTATTATTATTATTATTATCGTTATATATTTTTTCCCCTTAATTCACAAGTTACAACATTGAATGAAGATGAATTATGTTGAAGTTCAATAAAATGTTTTTGTGATCAAAACAAACACACAAAGCAAGTCATTCGGAATCTCATTCAGGTAAAGGAAAATCTATCTATGTATTCCTGAAAATTTTAAAAATTCATTTTTCCCTTCATGTGGTAAAAAGATATCGGTACTCCGCCTCCCTATGGTCGGATTCCAATTGTTATTATGAAAAGGAAATGAAAAAAACAATCAGAAAGGGATAATCTACTAGAAAATGATTTTTTTCTTTTATGTGGGCGGAAACTTCGCATCACTTTTTTTCTTCAAGTATTAGAGGGATATTAATATCAGCGAGAAGAAATGAAAAAAATACAAAAAACGTATGCGGGAAGAAATAAAATATTAATTATTCAGTCCCTGGAAAGTTTTAAAATCGATATATTTTTTGAATAATGGAAGAATACCCATGAATTCGATTTCTATCCTTGTCTTTTTATAGAATGAATAGAATAAATGACAGAAATTGAGAATTGGAGCCCTGGCGAGTATCTTGCCCCTCAGTTACGGGGCAGTTGTTTTTGGGGTTAAAACAATGGGGGGAGGTCCCAAAACAATGTAAAAATTAATTAATTAATTATATATAGGTAATCCGATGGTTAATTGTGTTGTTATTCATTAGTTTAATAAAATAATTACTAGTATACTGGGGGGTAATACAGGCCTGTAGGGAAGATACCGCGAGATGGCGGTAGTATCGACTTCTTGACTAGTTTGGCCTGGTACACGGGCGCGGCGGGGAAAATAGAATTTCAAAAAGTGGGGTGGTGGTCAAATATCGCGCAAGGTATTGATGTATGGGGTGGAGACCCAACGTATGGTTGAGGGGTGAGAATATTATTATATTTTATCATCATATATGTTTCGTTATCTAATGATATATTGATGATATACTGATATCTACATTATATATACATATATCTCTACATAAAAAATGAGAAGGGCGAGGGGGGCGGGGTGAAAATTCAGGCAACGTTCAGGGTCAGGGGGGGTGAGCCTGTATGGGGTGGGGGTGATAATATTTATATATCCTTTTAATATATATTTTTTAGCACATATTCCTATATCATGTATATATTTCACATATATCCGTTTCTATAACAAAAAAAATGGGAGGGGGGTATTCAAAATACGCAAAGATTTAGGGCCGGGGGGAGCCTTTATGGGGTGGGGGTGATAATATTTATATATCCTTTAAATATATATTTTTTAGTACATATTTCTATACTATGTATATATTTCGTATATATCCCTTTCAATGATAAAAAATGGAGGGGGGTATTCAAAGGCCGCCAAGATTCAGGCGACATTCAGGGTCAGAGGGGCGGTAATATTTATTTATGTTTTTGAAATGTATGTCGTTGACGCTCATCGCTCACCGCGGAAAAACATATATGTGGATATTTTTATGCGACATATGTGTAATATATATGGAAGATATATTTGATTACCTAAAATTGACAAATATGTCGCATTTATACTCTATTCCGTGCGGGCATGTCGCGAATATTCATACATATTTTTGAAATATATTTCCTATGACATATTGCTATGTCATGTACAATATATATACATATCTCTCAACATAAATGGAAACATCAAAAGGAGGGGGGTAAATAATGAAAGAATGCCATCAATATTCAGACAAAGTTCAGCGCCACTGGGTTCCCGTATGGGGTGGGGGTAATAATATTCATATATGTTTCAAACAAATTTTTTTTAGTACATATTTCTAAGTTATGTATCAATTTGATATACATCCCTTCCTATGAATGAAGAAAATTAGGGTGGGCTGGCGGAAATTTTAAAGACATCAAGGTTCAGGTGACTCTCGTGGCGGGAGATATGGGTATAAGATATGGGTGAGAATATGCATCCATGGTTTTGAAATATATCACGTACTAAAATTTCGAATAGGAAACCCTAAAAAAGGAATTTCTATAGAACTTCTATTTGATTTTCACTACGTTTTTAGTCGTTTCTATTAACATGTTCGATAGGAAATATTACCTAGAAAATTGTCAATAGAAAAAAAAGTCAATAGAATTTCATTTTTCTATAGAATTTTTTCGACTCAAATTTTCCAAGTTTTTTTGAGATATTTTTTATTTTCTTCTCTTCAAAAAAATCGAATGAAAAAACTTTGAAAATTTGAGCCGAAAAAATTTTATAGACAACGAAATTCTATAAACTTTCTCTAAAAAATTTTCTATCGAACACGTCAAAAGAAACGGCTAAAAACGTATAGAAAATTCAATAGAAGTCTTATAGAAAGTCTATAGAAATTCCTATAGAATTCCTTAGGGTTATCTATTGAAAATTTTCGTACGTGTTCTCCAGGATTTCCCAAGGATTTATTTTTAAGATTTTTTCCGGAGTTTTTTTTTTGAGAATTTTACCGGAATTTATTTTCCCGGATTCCTGCAGAACTTCTCGAGAATGTCTGCATGCGAGTTTCTCCAGAATTTCTTCTTACGAGCTTCTCCAGAATTTTTCCGCAAAACTTTTTGCGGAATTTTTTTTTTGATTCTCTTCAGAATACCCTCTCCAGAATTTTTAATCGAGAATTTCCCTTCGAAAATTCTTTCAGAGTTTCTCTTTGAGAATTCCTCCCGGTTTTCTTCTCAAGAGTTTCCCCAGAATTTCTCCTCAAGGATTCCTGTAGAATTTTTTCTCAAGAATTCCTTTAGGATTTCTTCACTAGAATTCTTCTACAATTTCTTCTCGAGAATTTTCAGACAATTATTTCTTGAAAACTTTCCTACAATTACTCCTTGAAAACTTTCCTACAATTACTCCCTGAAAACTTTCTTATAATTTCTTCTCAAAAATTTCTCCACGATTCCTCGGGAATTTTCCCCAGTATTCCGCCAGAATATCTCGAGAATTTTTCCTCAATAAATTCGCCAGAATTTCTTTTTCAGAATTTATCCAAAATTTCTTCTGAAAAATTTCTCCAGAATTTCTCCAAAATTTCTCCAGAATTTCTTCTTGTGAGTTTCTTGAAAATTCCTTTTGAAGAATTCTTCCGGAATTTCGTTCCGACAATTTCTTCAGAATTTCTTCTTGTGAGTTTCTGCAAATTTATTTCTAAAAAATTACTCCGGAAATTTTGATGAATCTCGCGAGAAGAAATCGTGGATAAATTCATGAGAAGAAATTTTGGAAAAATTATTTTAAAAAAAGGTATTCTCAGAATGAAATTCCGGAGCAATTCCGTGATGAATTATCAAAAAGAAATTCCGGAAGAAAACAGGAAAAATTATCGAAAAGAAATTTCGGAGGAATTTTTGCGAATTTGCCAGAATGAATTTTGATGAAACTCGCGAGAAGAAATTATGAAGAATTTCTTGAAAAGCAATACAGGGGGTATTTTTCAGAAAAAATTCCGGTACTTCTTAAGAAGCAATTCTGGCAAAATTTTACAAGAGAAATTCTGGAGAGAGAATTTTCTAGAGAGAATTATGAAGAAAATCTTAAAAAGAGATTCAGGAGGATTTTTTGATAAGACATTTTGGAGAAATTCACGATAAAAAATTCCAGAGAATTTCTCCACAAAGTCTGAAATCAAGAGAATCTAGGAATTGTGGTAAA
The DNA here is from genome assembly GCF_001412515.2 of Diachasma alloeum. Taxonomy (NCBI): domain Eukaryota; kingdom Metazoa; phylum Arthropoda; class Insecta; order Hymenoptera; family Braconidae; genus Diachasma; species Diachasma alloeum. The sequence continues at coordinate 176,010 of NW_021680632.1, forward strand.
CTCATTGGGGATAAAAATTTAAAGAGATTCTAGGAGAGAAACTCTGGAAAAATTCCCAAAAAAAAATTCTCGAGGAAAAATTCTCGAGGTATTCTGTGGGAATCCTGAAGAGAAAATTCCGGAGGAATCTTGGAGATATTCTCCAGGAATCTCGGAGAAATTCTTGAGAAGAAGTTCCGTATAATTTCGCGAAAAGAAACTGGCGAACTTTTTTTTAGGAGGAATTCTTGAGATATTCGGCAGGAATACTGGAAAAATTCGCGAGGAATCGTGGAGAAATTTTCGAGAAGAAATTATCGAAAAAATCTGGAGGAGAAATTGTATAAAAATTCTCGCAAAGAAATTCTGGGGGAATTGTCCAAGAAAAAATCTCGATTAAGAATTGTCAGGAAGGAATTCTGGAGGAAATTCTGAAAAAAAAATTCAGGAAAATTTTTTCACGAAAAATTTGGGAGAAACCCGCACGAAGCAATTTTGGAGAAATTCTCGAGAAGACATTCTGGAGAAGTTCTGCAGCAATTCGGGAGAATAAATTCTGGAGAAATTTCCAAAAAAAATTTCTGAAGGCATCCTGAAGAAATTCTTGGAAAAAAATGGGGAGAAACTTTCAAAAAGAAATGCTGTCGAATTTACTCTGACCTCCCACTATTATCATTCATTGAATTATTTCAAATTAATTGCTTATTTATAATTAATGGTTCATTAGAAATGAACATACTCCTGACTCAAGAAGGCTTTTGGACATGTAGCATTAGACATACAAATATGCATATCCTGCCATTCCCTCCTGCCCCATAATTTCACAATCATATTTCAAGGCTTTTTTGCCTTTTTTCCACATCCTCGCAACATCTCCGGAAAATCGGGAATGCTAGGTCGTTGAAGCTTAAGGTGAGGGTGAGAATATTTATACATATTTTCAATATATACTTTTTATTCCATATTGAGAAAAACAGAAGAGAGTACAAATTCAGGGGACGCTACAATTCAGGCAACGTTCAAGACCGTTGGAGATTTTATATGTATATACATTTATAACATTTATACCTCTTATCAAACTCTATTTTCTATTACATACCCCTATGTACATTTTATACATATGTATATTTTAAAATCAAAATTTTAGATAGGATTTTTTTTGGTTCTTTTATTTCAGTTCAATAACTCGAGTTTGATCCAGCTGATTTCAATTTATGAGAAGTCAAAATCTCTTATTTTCTCTCGCTCGCTTCATTTTTTTTTTGCAAATTTCGAAAGATAACCCATTGAAAATGAAATAGATCGCAGAGGTGGTTCATCTCGAACGACCCCTCAAAATGCGGGTTCTGCGTGTAAGAACTCAGGGACTTGGAACGAAATTCTGGAACGAAACGAAACTGCGGTTTTTCCGTTTCGTTCCAAGGAACGCAGTGGGGAACGAAACTAAACCTGGAACAAAACTCGAGTAACGTTACCGCCAGGAACGAAACCCTGTACCGAAAGTCCAGTAACGTTACCGCCTGGAACGAAACTCTGTACCGAAAGTCCGGTAACGTTACTGCCTGAAACGAAACCCTGTACCGAAAGTCCGGTAACGTTACCACCCGGAACGAAACCTTGGAACGAAAGTCGAATGACGTCATCACTGAAGAAGAACCCTTCGTGTAAAAATTGAGTGAGAGTTCCCATTCTAGACTTTTTCTTACTCTAAAAATGTATCCATGTTAGTTAATTACGTACCATAAACGATGAAATATGGCATTTCTCTGTGCCGAAAACTGAATTTTATGACACAAAATTATCCGTGTGGATAATTTTATGACAATATTGCGGGTGCCGGACAGTTATATATTATTTATTCCAAACAGCCATTAATTATTTGTTATTATTTGTGACAATTCTCAAAAGTATGTTCTTTATATTTATTAATTATTCCAATCAAACTACAATTTCAATTCTCCAAAAAAATACATGAACGAATCTAACGGTTCTGCAGATGCAAGATTCCCCTAAAATTCCTAAAAGCATTCATCTATTTTTAAGCTTTTCATTGATTCTTCATCATGGAGAAAAATAAATAAATAAAGGAAAATAAGCACAGTATGGTGTATTTTTTAGGCATCTATTCAGTTTTGCATGAAAAACTGATAAATGATATGTAAATGACCATTGCGAATTATCGTCCAATATTTTTGTATTAATTCTGGTTTCATCGTAAAATTGAAACAATTTCTTAAAGACAATCCCAGAAAACAATCGGCCGCAAATTTGTCGGCAATTTGGCGGAGACTCAACCACAAAATTGTATTTGAATTTAATTTCAATTTGAGGGCAATGAGGGCCACGAAATGAAAGTTAGACTTCATGAGTCAAGTTTCACGCGAAAGTCAATTTTCATGAGGCCCACGTGGGCTATAAGGGCCACGAAGCAGAACTCACATTTTATGAGTTCCACAAGGGCAACCAGGGCCACGGAGGGAAAGTCAAATTTTTATGAGGCTCACGAGGCGAAAGTCAGATTTCATGAGGGTAACAAGGGCAACGAAATCCACGAGGGGAAAGTTAAATTCCTCGACGGCCACGATGGCCAAGAGGGAAATGTCAAATTCCACGAGGTGAACGTCCAATTCCATGAGGGCCACGAAGCAAAAGTCCGATTTCATGAGGGCCACGAGACGAAAGTCAGATTTCATGAGGGTCACAAGGGCAACGAGGGCCACGAGGGGAATGTAAAAATTCCTCGACGCCCACAAGAATCACGAGGGGAATGTCAAATTGCACGAGGGCCACGAGGCGAAAGTCAANCGGACAATAAGGGCCACACAACGAAAGTCAAACTTCACGAGGGCAGTGAGGGCCATGACAAAAAAGTCAAATTGTATGAGGATCACAAAGGCAACGAGGTCCACGAGGCGAAAGTCAGATTTCACGAGAGTCACAAGGACAATGAGGGCCACGAGGCGAAAGTCAGATTACACGAGGGTCACAAGGATAACGAGGGCCACGAGGCGAAAGTCAGATTTGATGAGAATCACAAGGGCAACAAGGGCCACGAGGGGAAAGTCAGTTCCGCTTCGTAGCCGTCATAGCCCACGTGGCCCTCATTATCCTTGTGACCCTCGTGAAATCTGACTTTCCCCTCGTGGCCCTCGTTGTCCTTGTGAACCTCGTGTAATCTGACTTTCGCCTCGTGGACCTCGTTGCCTTTGTGATCCTCATACAATTTGACTTTTTTGTCATGGCCCTCACTGCCCTCGTGAACCTCGTGAAGTTTGACTTTCGTTGCGTGGCCCTTATTGTCCTCGTGAGCCTCATAAAATTTGACTATCGCGTGATTAACGAAATACATNGCAAGTCCCTGATAGATATACGATTATTTATATATCGTCACCCCCCACTCCGATGATCAGGATATGCCGCCAGGGCCGAGGTATATATCAAATATATACATGATCTAGAAATATATAATAAATATATATATTAAAAACATATAAATATTATCAGCCCCACCTCATACAGAGCCACTCCACAGCCCCNGCCCTCATGGAACTTGACATTTCCCTCGTGGCCCTCGTGGACCTCTAAGAATTTAACATTCTCCTCGTGGCCCTTGTTGCCCTTGTGACCCTCGTGGATTTCGACATTCACCTCGTGGCGCTCGTGGGCCTTGTGAGCCTCAGANCATTCTATAAGAATATGGGCTAAGTAATATATATTAATAACATATATAAATATTATCACCCCCAGCTCACCTGGGGCCACCTTCCTGGTCCTGAAAGTCACCTGAATTTTGGGATCTGTTGAATTTCCCCCTCGCTTTCTTTTTCTATTCATAGAAAGGGATATATGTGAAATATATACATGATATAAAAATATGTACTGAAAAATATATATTATANACCCCGTGGCCCTCGTGGAATTTGATATTCATCTCGTGGCCCTCGTGGAACTTGACATTCCCCTCGTGGCCCTCGTGGACCTCGAAGAATTTAACATTCTCCTCGTGGCCCTTGTTGCCCTTGTGACCCTCGTGGATTTCGACATTCACCTCGTGGCCCCCGTGGGCCTTGTGAGCCTCAGAATTTGACTATCGCGTTAAACTAAACTTTCCCCTTGTGGCCCTCGTTGTCCCTGTGACCCTCGTGAAATCTGACTTCCGCCCCGTGGCCCTCGTGGAATTTGACATTCACCTCGTGGCCCTCCTGGCTCTCGTGGAATTTGAGATTCATCTCGTGGCCCTCCTGGACCTCGAGGAATTTAACATTCTCCTCGTGGCCCTCGTTGCCCTTGTGACCCTCGTGGAATTTCACATTCACGTCGTGTCCCTCGTGGGCCTTGTGAGCCTCAGAATTGGACTATCGCGTGAAACTTGACTTTCCCCTTGTGGTCCTCGTTGTCCTTGTGACCCTCGTGAAATCTGACTTTCGCCCCGTGGCCCTCATTGCCCTCGTGAGTCTCATAAAATTTGACTTTCTCTCCGTGGCCCTGGTTGCCGTCGTGGAACTCATAAAATGTGAATTCTACTTCGTGGCCCTCATAGCCCACGTGGGCCTCATGAAAATTCACTTTCGCGTGAAACTTGACTCATGAAATCTGACTTTCATTTCGTGGCCCTCATTGCCCTCAAATTGAAATTAAATTCAAATAAAATTTTGTGGTTGAGTCTCCGCCAAATGGCCGACAAATCTGCGGCCGATTATTTTCTGAAATTGTCTTTAAAATATTGTTTCAATTTTACGATGAAACCAGAATTAATACAAAAATATTGGACGATAATTCGCAATGGTCATTTACATATCATTTATCAGTTTTTCATGCAAAACTGAATAGATGCCTAAAAAATGCACCATACTGTGCTTATTTTCCTTTATTTATTTTTTTTTCTCCATGATGAAAAATCGATGAAAAGCTTAAAAATAGAAAAAGGCTTTTAGGAATTTTAGAGCAATTTTGCATCAACAGAACCGTTAGATTCGTTCATGTATTTTTTTGGAGAATTGAAATTGTCGTTTGATTTGAATTATAAATATAAAGAACATACTTTTGAGAATTTTCACAAATAATAATAAAGAATGACTGCTTGGAATAAATAATATATCACTGTCCAGCATCCGCAAAATTTTCATAAAATTATCCCCACAGATAATTTTATGCCATAAAATTCAGTTTTCGGCAACGAGAAATTGCCATATTTTATGGTTTATGGTACGTAATTAACTAACATGGATACATTTTTAGAATAAAAAAAAATCTAGAATGGGAACTCTCACTCGATTTTTACACGAAAAGTTTTTCTTAAGTGATGATGTCATTCGACTTTCGTTCCAAGGTTTCGTTCCTGGCAGTTTTTTTTTTTATCGTTCCTGGCAGTAACGTTACCGTTTTGTTTCGTTTCCTAGCTGAGGAACGGGAACGAAACGGTAACGCGTTCCAAGTCCCTGATAGATATACGATTATTTATATATCGTCACCCCCCACCCCCCCACTCCGATGATCAGGATATGCCGCCAGGGCCGAGGTATATATCAAATATATACATGATCTAGAAATATATAATAAATATATATATTAAAAACATATAAATATTATCAGCCCCACCTCATACAGAGCCACTCCACAGCCCCTAACGCCGCGTGAATCTTGCCGTCCTTTGGATCCCACCCCTCCCCTGTTTTTTTTATCATAAAAATGGTATATATCAAATATATACATTCTATAAGAATATGTGCTAAGTAATATATATTAATAACATATATAAATATTATCACCCCCAGCTCACCTGGGGCCACCTTCCTGGTCCTGAAAGTCACCTGAATTTTGGGATCTGTTGAATTTCCCCCTCGCTTTCTTTTTCTATTCATAGAAAGGGATATATGTGAAATATATACATGATATAAAAATATGTACTGAAAAATATATATTATAGATATATATAAATATTATCACCCCCACCCCATATGTGGCCACCCCCTATTTTTCTATTTATAGAGAGCGAACTATGTATATATAATTTAAATAATTTAATCCACCCCTCTTAATTTTTGCATTTATAGAGAGCGATATATGTATATATAATATAAATAATTTGAAATTTCTCACATTTCTTCTTACAAATTCTAAAAAATTCCTCAGGAATTTTTTAAAAATAATTTCTCAAGAATTTCTCCGCAATTTCTTTTGGAGAATTTCTCCAGAATTCATTCTGAAGAGTATCGCCAGGAGTCCTTGAGCATACCTGAAGAATTTGCTGTCGAGAAATTTTCCATAATGTCGTTTAGAAAATATATTCAGATTTTCTTTTAAATAATTTTTTTTAAATTACTTCTCAACAATTTCTCCCCAATTTCTTCTTGCGAGTTTCATCCAAATTTCTTCTGGCAAATTCGCAAAAATTCCTCTGCAATTACTTTTTGATAATTTCTCTGGATTTCTTTTTGATAAATTCTCCGAATTTCCTTCGGAATTTCTTCCCAATAATTCCTCCAGAATTTCTTTTGGATGATTTCTCCAGAATTTCTTCTCAAGAATTTCTCCAGGATTATTTTAGCATGCTTCAAGAATTTGTTGTCGAGAAATTCTCCATAATTTCGTTTAGAGAATATCTTCAAAATTTCTTCTAAATAATTTTTCCAAAATTCCTTCTTAAGAATTTCTCCACAGTTTCTTCTGGCGAGTTTCATCAGCATTTCTTATGACAAATTAACAAAAATTTCTTCGGAATTTCTTTTTGATACTTTATCCGGATTTCCTCCCGAATTTCCTTTTAATAATTCCTCCAGAATTGCTCCGGAATTTCTTTCTGAGAATTTCTCTAGAGTTTCTTCCCGAAAATTTATCCAGAATTGCTTCTCGAGAATTTTTCCAGAACTCCGTTTCGAGAATTTATCAAAATTTTTCAAAGAGCTATTTCACCGAATTCAGTAGGAAAAGTTAATCAAAAAAAAGTATGGAGATATCCCGTACGAAAATTTTCAATTAAAAAACCCTAAAGAATTCTATAGGAATTTCTATAGACTTTCTATAAGACTTCTATTAAATTTTCTATACATTTTTTTCCGTTTCTTTTGACGTGTTCGATAGGAAATTCTATAGAAAAAGTTTATAGAATTTCGTTGTCTATAGAATTTTTTCCGCTCAAATTTTCGAAGTTTTTTCATTCGATTTTTTTGAAGAGAAGAAAATAAAAAATAACTCAAAAAAACTTAGAAAATGTGAGTGAGAAAAATTCCATAGAAAAATGAAATCCTATTGACTTTTTTTTTCTATTGACAATTTTCTATGTAATATTTCCTATCGAACATGTCAATAGAAACGACAAAAAACGTAGTGAAAATCCAATAGAAATTCTATAGAAATTCCGTTTTTAGGGTTTCCTCTTCGAAATTTTAGTACGTGATATATTTCAAAACTATGTATGCAATTTCTCCCCCCCATCTTATAAATGGCCACCTGCCCCACAAGGTGCACATGAGGAATTCAAATGAATTCACAAGGAATTTCCGAGGAATTTTCCATGGACTACTTATGAATTGCCCAGGAATTCATATTATATTCATATTATTCATATTATCACGTATGAAAATGTTCTACAGAATTTCCTATAGGATTTCCTATGGAAAATGCTATGGAGAATTCGAACATTTTCTATAGGATTTCACATAGGATTTTTCCTATAGGTTCCCATGGGGTTTCCTATAGGAGACCGATTCAGAAAAATCCTATAGAAAATCCTATAAGAAATCCTATAGGAAATGTTCGAATTCTCCATAGCATTTCCTGTAGAATTTTCCATAGGAAATGCTATAGAAAATTTTCATACATGATAAATTTCATCACTTATTATGTTATATGTACTGTATATACGAAATCATATGATTTTTTGACCTTCAATATTTAATTAACCCCAACTTCCTATTTGACCCTTGGGCTCTATTGAACGCTTGGATCTGAGTGTTCGGGTCTCATAACACTCTTTTATACCTTGGTAACAATCTGACCCTTATGAACCTCAACTATTAGGGGTCATCGAGACTGGCTAAAATTTCAAGTCCTCATGGCCACGGCCATGGAACGGCCATGGCCTGTGTCGTACGTGATAGGAAATATATTTCAAAAATATGTATGAATATTCTCGACCTCACCTTATCCATGGCCACCCACCCCCCCGCCGGCCATGCCCGCACGGAAAAGAGTATAAATGCGACATATTTGTCAATTTTAGGTGATCAAATATATTTTCCGTATATATTACACATATGTCGCATAAAAATATCCACATATATGTTTTTCCGCGGTGAGCGATGAGCGTCAACGACCTACATTTCAAAAACATAAATAAATATTACCGCCCTTCTGACCCTGAATGTCGCCTGGATCTTGGCGTTCTTTGAATTCCTGCCCCCACCCCCCCTAATTTTTTCCATTGATTGCAAAGGATACATGTGAAAAATATACATAGTATAGGAATATGTACTAAGAAATATATATTAAAAGGATATATAAATATTGTCACCCCCACCTCATACAGGATCGCCCCCCTGACCGCGCCTGAATTTTCACCTCCCCTCATTTTTGATGTAGAAAGATATATGCATATATAATGTTGGTGATATAAGAATATATACTAAAAGAAATATATTAAACGTATATATCAATATTGTCACCCCCACCCCATACAGGGCCCGTCCCGGCCCTGAAAGCCGCCTGAATCGTGGCAGCCTTTGAATACTCCCCCCTCCCCTCCCCTAATTTTTAAATCATAGAAAGGGATATATATGAAATATATAGATGGTATAGGAATATGTACTAAAAAATATATATTAAAAGGATATATAAATATTATCACCCCCACCCCATACAGGGCCCGGCCCGGCCCTGAACGCCGCCTGAATCTTGGCGGCCTTTGAATACCAGCCCCCCCCTTTTTTTTATTATAGAAGCGGATATATGTAAAATATGTGGAATATGTACTAAAAAATATATATTTAAAGGATATATAAATATTATCACCCCCACCCCTTACAGGCTCACCCCCCCCTGACCCTGAACGTCGCCTGAATTTTCACCCCGCCCCCCTCGCAATCCTCATTTTTTATGTAGAGATATATGTATATATAATGTAGATCTCAGTATATCATCAATATATCATTAGATACTGGAACATATATGATGATAAAATATAATAATATTCTCACCCCTCAACCATACGTGNGAGTCTACAAATTTTATCGGATGATTATTATGTAATTTTAGCGATCTTCACAACATATCGAAAAGGATACTTTTTATAAGATTTTCTCCGGGTCTTTACTACCCAATTTTCTAATATATTTACCATCGCTTATAATTCTTAAATTACTTATGGGAATGTTTGGAATTTGAGGAATTCTCATTAGTTCTAGTGGTGAAGTAGAAATAAAAATTAGAGGTGGGTAAGTTCATTGAAGAATCAGCTCAATTTTTTCTTTTATAATGTCATTCTTTATTTCTCTTATTGTTCCTAAAAAAACGAAAAACAATTACACGCGTGGGATACTTTTGTACACCGACACTTTGTGCTGGCTCGGTTAAGATTACGTACACTATTAAGTTACTCCAAGTATTCATTATTTATGGAAAATAACATCGAATATATCGATCGCTACTTATTTTAAGACTTTTTTTTGCAAAAGTTATGAAGATCTAATTATTCAAAATCAATTTTCATTTTACTAGTAGATCCCTTGCAAAATAATTCTTTACATGGTGGTATTTCATCTCCAATTGCTCTAATTTATCACGAATTTCCCATCAATCATTATTAACAACTTGATTGAATAAATAAAGAATTGGTGAAATAGTTTGAGTTCTTACGATTTTTTTCAGACATTGAATTATTTTTGTAATTATCGATTTTAGGAGAGAATTTTAAGATGTTTTTTTGTAGACAGTGGAATATTGAACAAACAATCGTTTACACCATTTTCTCCTGAAGTTTCGTATAACTACAACAAAAAAATCGATCCCCCTCGAACCATTTTACCACTTCTCCACTAAAAGAAGCAATTTCCATTTTTAAATAAATAAATATTTTCATCACGCTGTGACGAAAAGTGAACTTTTTGGCACGCTCCGCGTGCCTAGAAGTCCAATTTCCGCCACATTGTGATGAAAAATATTGTTCGTAACTCGTGAAAAAATGTTTTTTAGCTCGTGGGATTATATCACTCGCCTTCGGCTTGTGATATAAACCTCCCACTCGCCAAAAAACACTTTTTTCCACTCGTTACGAAATATACTATTCTTCATTCGCTATCTGAAACTCATTCGTCTCATAAAAATAAACCATCGAGCCATTTTCATCGAGATATCCGAATAGGTGTTGTAGCTTGCTGATGATCGTAGTGAAAGTTTTTTCAGACAAAAGAGATAGATTGTTTGAACAATTGGCAGTCGATGATAGTCAACTCTCTCCTATTTAAGTTTTATTCAGCCCCTACAATTGTATGAATGATCAGATGAACACTCATTCTGCCATATGATCAAATCAAATTCATCAAAATGCTAAAATGTAAAACTTCAATACATGGTTTTGTTGATTACGCGGTAATTTAAGAAAAAGAACCAAATTCTGGATCGAAATGCTAAGATATCTCTCTGGAATTGGAGTTATTTTCAACGAAAAGCGCTTTGATATTTTTCATCACTAGGCCCGGTTAACGACGATTTTAAATCGCGATTTTCGGGCCCAATAATAAAAAAAATTGTTCGATACACGGCCGTGAAGAATTTTTCCACCTCATATAACAGAACTCTGAAACTCAGAAACTCTCCTGCGGTTCGTCTTGTGTAATCTCCTATTTGTTAGAAAAGTTCTTCATGGCCTAATGTCGATATATACTACATTCCAAGAACCACCCATTCTCTAAACGTAATGAGATGAGTTGACGCAATATTTCTTTTATTGAATACGCAAATATTTCTTTTATTGAAGAAGAAAAAAATGTTCGCTCTCTTTAAGGATGTGATTAGCACAGTATTATCGCTCCTCTCAATCACATTGTATCTATGGAATTATGCATTACCATTGTATTGCATTTATTTCCTTAACATTTCTATATAAGTGCATATATTGCAATGATTCAAAATAATATCTATTCGGATAAGATCATTGTTCAAATTTCGGGTCAAACTCATTCATCTATCCTCATAATAAAATTTAGTGTACTTAAATACACTTTCGACAAATTTCATAAAAACAACAAAAAAAAGTCGAACACAAGAAGTTTATAAATGTTGTTGCGAATAAAAACTAAAAACAGTATCGAATGTATAAACGCAATCGTTCAATTGTTCAACATTTAATTCTCCTAGAGAAGAAATTTTGAGAAAAGTTCTTCTTTATCATGATTCATTACTTGATTGATTAGTTTCATTGATACAATTTGCGACGATAAAAAAGAAAGTTGCACCTTAAAAGTCGCTCAAAGTATTGCTTTAATCGATTATATTTACACATTTTCCATTTATCTCAATTCCCACCTAACATTCGTACGTCGAGTATACAATTCTAAGTTACAAATAATAATTTTGCTAATGAAATATGATTCCATTCTGCTCTTGTTTTTCACCTACAACCATTAGATTAATTAAAATTCAAAATACGTTGAAAAGTAGTTCTGTACTCCCACTTCGGATGAATTAGAGAGGTTACCTCTCCTCTCAACCCACAATAATTGATTGCAATTATTTTCCTTAAAATTCATCGATTAATCATAGTATAATATTATTTCCTTCTGTGTTACACTTATACCCATGATAAACGGGTAATTGAAGCACAATCACACTTTTTACTACATTTTTTCGTATCTTTTCAGTTAAGAATAAAAAATTATAGTGTTGGTCTCTTTGTCTTTGTCACACAGTAAATACGGGATAATTAACATTGTGTTTTGTTCCTTGCCACTAAGTTGCTAAGTTTCTTTTCAATGGTGAGGTGGTTTCTAATCGTCTTCGGGGGCTGCTGTGAAGTCGTAATCCTCTGTTGCCATATCTATCGCCCATTTGAATTTGTCACGCTGGGTTTTGTTGTAAATCTTTTCAATTGGTACTCCATATTTCTTACACCTGTAAAATAATTGAACAAATCAATATTTATAGTCGAGTAAATTCACAACAAAAAATATCATTTCTTATTATGCATTTCTACTGAAAAAATAACATAACGAGAGCATTATTCAAATGATAAAAATTTCTCAATGTTTTTCATGAAAATAATAATTTTTACCAGGCAACAGAAATTCTAGGATCCAAATAATTCAGCTTAGAGGTTCCCAATGCAATGGTTTTGTTCTCCTCCCTATCAGTCTCCTGCACCTCAAGCTTGGTTAACTGCTCCTTTAGCCTTTCCAGCTGCTTCTTCTTCTTATCATACAGTGCTTTTCCGGTAACAGAGCCCCCTTTTATCTCCCTCTTGGCGTCCTTCACCGCAGCCTCGGCCTCCTTAATGGCTTCCTTCTTCGCCTCGATCTTTCCCTTCAGGTTCTCCATGGTTTTAGCATGCCCCTTGGGTACCGAACGCTGATGGTTACATAGAATAGCCACAGCTCTATTAGCTCGATTGTAAGACAACAATTTTTCAGCAATAGAGTCATCCGGATTTGTTAGCTTTTCCAGTTGTTGCTGAAGAGTGATGGAAGCATTATAAGTCCTGAAAACCTTGGCTGTGAGACCATCCATCAATTCATTAAGATGTTTATTGAGATCAGTTGTTGTGATTCTATCAAACAAATCATCTCCAGCTGATTTATTCTCCATGAACAACTCTAGATTCTTGAACACACGTTTCTCAACAGGAACTTTATTATAGTACCTAATCGAATCTTTACCAAGAAAATCGAAGACAACTACGTATTCTTCATCATCTTTCTTCTCATGCAAAGAAATATGTTCGATTCTCAATGAGCAACAACCAACAGTGTCAGCCTGATCTTCATCCTTTTCGTTTCCAGCTCTGAGGGCCAATTTATCAATGAAGTATAGAGCAACTGCTCTTTGCCTCACTTTCATCTCTTTACTCTTCCAGTCCTCTCGATATTTCTTACGAATGTTATCGATTAAACTTGCAAGTCTCCTGGCAGTGTTGTACTTGTCCATGTCCTTTTGGCCTTTGAGTTTACTCGAAGGATTCAGCATAACGTATTTCACCTGTCCCTGGATGTTCTCGTTCCAGGAGGCAAGCCACGTCACTCCGGGGTCGTGACGAATTTCCTTCCACTTGTGACCTGATGGAGGTTTTGGAAATTTCGAGTCTTTAGAACAATTGATGATGACGTCCTCTGGGAGAACTCGTTTCTTCAATTTTCCCATCTTCGGGTGCTCCCCTCGACCTCTGAAGAGACCTGGAGGCTCAATTCTAAAATTTCCAATCTTCTCCGGATGACCATCGATCGTGCAGATACCATATTCTTTTTGGATCTCTTCGTTCTTTTCTTTTATTACTTTTTTCTCCTCTTTTGACATTTGTTTTCGCTCTTCCGACTTTAGGTTAAAATACTCGTGCATCGGAGTAAAGTTGCATTTGGAAAGGTCCATGATTTTTCTGCGTTCGTCTTCGGTCATTACTTCACGCCAATCGTGGAAGAAGTTGTCGTTGAATACTTGCTTGGTTGTGTAGTCGTGGTTCAACATGCGCGCGTAGAAAGTTGCTACTTCTTCTGTCTCTGGAGAGAGCTTCATTTCCTTTCCATTGTAGCAGAATTTTACATCAGGAGGAAGGGGTTCATAATCAGGGGCAAAGACTGGACCCTTGTGCTCCAGGAAAGTCCATTTTTTACCGTCCTCTCGGGGTTTTTCTTCCCACCTGAATTTGAAAAATCATTAAATATTCGTAGTGGGGAAATGGCAGAAATTTATTATTCATCAAATCTTGGAGTGGTAAAACATGATCAGCATCAAGTGACATGTTTGCTAATCATTAAATTATTTCGAAAGTAAATGGTTTTACGAATGAATGCTGAGAAACATTTTGTTTAGGACATTTTGAAATCTACAAAAGTAGCATCCCAACAGTTTCTATTTTTTATTTTATGATAAAAACCCTGGGTTGTCGAGATAATGTGGGGAGATCCAAAAACTATTTCAAATCACCTTTTCATTGAAAATTGTATTATTAAAAATAATATGTATATCCAGTAAAGAAACACATTTTATAGTTTTATAGAGCCCTGTATTAAAATAGTGTAACGCACTCGTCGATGAATGTAATTTTTTAAAAAACGATTTTCACCTTCGTCAACAATGACCATCTAGTACTTTTACGTACTATTTCTTCTTCTGAAAATGGCAAAACATATGTAATGCCGTTTGACTATTCCTCTACCAAACTAGTAATACATAACCTCAATAATAGACTCCTTTGACGCTTACAACGTAATTCCCTGCAATTTCTTATGAATTCCACACTAAATATACGAAATAAACCCCCTGTATTAAACCGAATCCTTTTTTGCATGCTTTTTTAGTTTTCAATGCTTCTGACATGATTCGCCAAAACTATTGGGGTAGATTAGAAATGGTTGCACAGTTTGTGGTTAAACGGAAACAACAGGTTAGAACGATACCACGTGGGACAGGAATCCAGTAAAAACTGCAAGATAGAATGTTCCAACTTGAAAAATTCTCCAAGAGGGAATATTTTCACGGAGGTACGGGTGTTGGGGGATTGGTGGGGGAATAGTCCTTGTTGGAATTTAATTTTTCGAAGGTCATTCCATGTTAGACAGTTTACTGTATTAGGTCAACGACTTACCATTTCCAAACTTCAACCTCCTCCTCTTCCTTCTTCTTCTTTCGTGGACTGGGAGTTGAGCTTTCGGTTTTTGGAGGTTTTGCAGCTTTCTTCTTGGACTTCTAATTAACAACAAATTTCATTGATAAAGTAATTAATAATTGTAGTAAGAAGACTGATTCTGCAGCGAGGTGTAAACAGATTATTTTGTCAATATCTTTGGAAATAACAAATCAGGGAAAAAATTCTGAATTAATTTTGTATTGACAAATGAGGCAAAGTGAAATGGTTCTCATTGACTCAAAATCTCAATATTTTTGCGTATAATCAAAGATGTCAAGATTTAAAATCGATCAAAAACGTTCCACTTTGCCCAACTCTCCTCAACTGTATCAAGTTTTACAAAAGTCCCTTGACTTCTTTTTTTATCTCCATAACCGTCTCGCATATCTACGTTCATATGAAACATTCTATTCTCATTGTAAAAATATTTCACAAACACACACAACCTATAGGAGATATTAGGAAAATGATTAATAAATAACCCTTCATCACTTCATTACAGAATTCTCAGTTGATAAAGAAAATGGTAACATTAATGACAATTACCTTCTCAACAAAATCATCATCCTCATCATCATTTTTTCTCTTTTTCTTCTTTTTACTTTTATCCGATTCCTTCTTAACTTTCTTTCTTGCTGACAACGGAACCTCATCTTCATCACTACTGTCTACTTTTCTCTTAACGCTAGGTGAAGATGTGGATCTTCTTGAAGCCTGAAAGACCGAAATATCGATTACTCTTCAATTCACTTCGTACGGAAACATGTAGCCCGATTTTTTAAAATATCTCGCAAGCCACCAGATATCCAAATTTTCATAAGAATTTTCTTTCTACAGGATAAACTCTAGCCACATCTACTTAAGGAGACTCAACTTATCCCACTTGACCCCCGCACTACGAATATATTCAACTTGAAAATTATTTACAAGTTTCCTCTTTGAGTCTAAGAAGTGGACAAGATTACAGCAATCTACACTCATAATTTTACTTTTTCTATTTTTAATCAATCAAAAAATAATTAAAAGAAGGAAATTAAAGAAAAAAAAGAAGGGAAATAAATTGTGCGGTTAAGTGACAGAAATTTAGTCATTGCGATTGAAAAAAAATGAATAACCAAAACAATGGATTTCACTACCAGAGGAATATCCTCCTCGGATTCCTCTTCAGTTTTTAGAGTAGTGTTATGTAGTTCAGATAATCTCGGATTATTGCCATCATCAGTCGAATTTTCCTGTTTGTATTCCTCATCCTCCTCTTCCTTGATATAAAGTTCATTTTCATCACTGCTATTCCCATCATCCTCTGCATCTAGCTGCGTCAGTGATTCATCCTTGATCTCCAGTTTAACCTCATACTGCTGATTATAACTAACACTTTGATGATTGAACTCGTCAGTCTCTACCTTAATCTTGGGCTCGTCCTTCCTCTCCTTATCCTCCCTATGCTTACTTCTCTCTTTGTCCTTGTCATGACGATGCTTGTCCTTTTCACGATCATGACGATGACGGTCTTTATCCAATCGAGCTTTGTCCTTTTCGATGGACGAATAGGAATTAGAGTGACGTTCCTTGTCCTTCTCAGAGGAATGTTTACGATCTTTATCCTTGGAGGATGATTTATCCTTATCCTTGTCATCTTTTGAGCTGTGTCGATGCTTCTCCTTATCCTTATCTTTGCTTCTCGAGTTCTCCTTGTCCTTGGAATTCGAACTTGAATGGTGTTTAGATTCTTTAGAGCTCTCCTTGTCCCTAGAACTTGAAGATTTGTGATGATGGTCTCGACTTTTTTCTCGCTCCTTGTCTTTGGTCGATGATGAACTCTTGTGCTCACGTTCTTTATCCTTATCTCTGCTTGATGATGATGATGATGACTTCTTTTCTTTGTTATCTTTGTCCTTATCCTTGTCTTTGCTAGTGGAACTCCCTGATCCATGTCTGTCTTTGTCTTTACTACTGGAACTCGAGCTGTGTTTGTGACGTTCCTTATTTTTGTCACGGTGCTCACTCTTATGACTCTTGTCCTTGTCACTGCGGCTGCGATCCTTGTCACGATGTTCCGATTTGTGGGAGCGCTCTTTAGTACGGTGATCACTCTTGTGATCTTTACGACTTTCGTAACCGTTCGATATTCCATTCATGTGGGCATCTGAAATGAGAAAAAAAAATGTAAAGATTAAAAATTAAAAATGAAGAATTTAAAAATGTTGAATATTTTTTCTCCATATTGTTCCAAGTCGAGACGTTGAGGAAGATCATACATTAATCTTTTTAATATATGAGGAAAGATTATGATTAGAAATTAAGATTTCTTGAAAGAGAGAGAGAGATTCCAAAACCTACTCGGAGTTTTTTTTGTGGTTTTTTCCCCTAAAATCACTAAAAATTTGCGGGCGGCTGTATCTTCGACACAGCTGTAATTGTACGTGGATACGTCCACGGCCTTTCCTTCTTTCTCAAATCTCCTAGAAAATTCTTATATTCCCTCGAATTTTCTAGAAGTTCCTTGAATTTTTTCGAAATTTCAAGAAACTTCTCAAATTACCTCGAAATATCTAACATTTTCTAGAATTCTAATAGATGGCGCTGCACATAAGGACCGTTTCCCAAAATGATGCCCCATATTGAAACCACAGACGTATCCACATCAACAATCCCTCCGTTAAAAAAGATTTCATATTGGATTCAATTGTTGGATTATAAGCAATGATTGAGTTAATAGTATATTTCGATACAAGTGTGAAGTTGGCGCTCCGAGGGGAGGCCGAGGGCTACCAATCACATAAGTTGAAAATGCCCATCTCACATGTGTCGCACTAGTATATTTCGATACAAGTGCGACACCCCGTCGCACGTGTATGCGAACTATATTTTTCATCACGCTGTGACGAAAAGTGAACTTTTCGGCACGCTCCGCGTGCCTAAAAGTCCAATTTCCGCCACATTGTGATGAAAAATATTGTTCGTAACTCGTGAAAAAATGTTTTTTAGCTCGTGGGATTATATCACTCGCCTTCGGCTCGTGATATAAACCTCCCACTCGCCAAAAATAGTATATTTCAGCACGTGTGGGGCAATATCGTCTTTAACGTGTGTGGGGTTTACAGCATGAGCCGAAGGCGAGTGACGAAAAGAACAAAGACGAAATTGCCCCACACGTGCTGAAATATACTATTTTGACACTGCTGCTACGTTCACCTCGTGTCGAAAAGTGCCTTTTCGTTTACTCGTAAACGAAAAAAGGCACAGTTCGCCACTCGCTGAACGTAACATCACTGTCAAAAACTATTGTTCGACACATGTGAGACAGGAATTTTCAGCTCGTGTGATTGGCAGCCCTCGGCTTCGCCTCGGGCCGCCAACTTCACACTCGTGAAAATTCTGTCTCACTCGTATCGAAATATACTATTTTGCACTCGTTACGAAATATACTATTTCATCACAATGTGGCGGAAATTGGACTTTTAGGCACGCGGAGCGTGCCGAAAAGTTCACTTTTCGTCACAGCGTGATGAAAAATATTTTTTGACAGTGATATTGCTTTCAACGAGTGGCCGAACTATGCCTTTTCCGTTTACTTGTAAACGAAATAGTATTTTCATCACAAGGTCCACAAAGTATTTTCTGACGAATGTGATTATAGGCCTCGCCTTCGGCTCGGCCTGTAAACTACACATTCGTTGAAAACGAAATTTGTGCCGTTGTACTCTAATGTACTATTTTAACACTGCTGCTACGTTCATCTCGTGCCGAAAAGTGCCTTTTCGTCAGAAGGCCCGTAAACCGCGATCTAACCGAGTGAAGCGAGGTTAGAATCGCGGTTTACCGGGCCTTCTGACGAAAAGGCACTTTTCGGCACGAGATGAACGTAGCAGCAGTGTTAAAATAGTACATTAGAGTACAACGGCACAAATTTCGTTTTCAACGAATGTGTAGTTTACAGGCCGAGCCGAAGGCGAGGAATGCTGCGCGAAGCGCAGCGTGCGATAAACTCGACTTATTGCACGGCGGACATAAACAAAATTATCTAAGCCTAAAATGTCATGTTTGCATTAAATCATTCAACTCGTTCCGTTGATTATCTCATTGATTCGGTATGTTAGGGGAAATTATCAAAAGACCTTTCTTGTAAGAAAAAAAATATCTCCAACTTAAAAGATCTCGTGCATGAATACCAAACTCAAAAAAAACCGTATTTTGCAATTGTTCCATCTTTTTCCGACAACTGAGAATTATGAAAAATGAATGGATCGACAGGAAATAATGGTGAATTTAAATAATTCAGGGTCTTTAGCCCCTCACCGCCTCTAGAACATCGAGAGAGCATCATGCGAACGCAAGCACGTGTCCCAACTAGAGTTCATGTCTATCCCCCTCCCACTTGTTCTCCTCCATTCTATATCCCTTACGTACATTGGTGGTAATACAAGTCAAGACATTTCGTCCCCTTTTTATTCTCTCTTTACTCTTCTGTCTCAACTACGGCGTCTCTTATGCTATAGGCAAGTGGTATTGATGCCTCCTTACCTCCATGATTCCCGGCCGCACTGCTATTCTCCTTGGCCCCTTTCTCCTATGGTAAACAATGAAAAAAGGCTCAATTTATTATTCAAGGTTATCTGGACTGTTTGCAAATGTTGAAGGGTGGATGGAGAATTTTTCATTAATGAAAAAAATTAATAATAATGAAAAACAATGTGACGAAGAAAACTAGTGGGCTCAATATAACATACTCTGGAAACTGTACGGGGGGACTTAGTCGCAGACGCCATTTTGGGACTTAGAAAAATTTCGCGTCCCCTCGACGTGCCGTATTCAAGTGATAAGCGACGTAACTGAGGTGTTTTGAGGATTTCTAGTCACCTAAAAATGTTTTTTATGAGGAATGGATGAGATATCTGTACTTACGGTGTCCGCTTTCGGCCGATTCGGGGTCTCCTCAAGCTCCATTTCAGCACGTATCGGAACTTAGAATTTTTCGAGTTTTACCTCACAACCCAAGACAACCTGATAGACTCTGCGTAGCGTACAGAACAGAGCAGCTAAGGCCAACGTAACGAAGGGGACACGAGCGCTCAAGCTGCGTCTAAGTGTCCATTATGGTACAATGCGCATGCGGCTAATAGGCTCCGCCTATTTCAGGCAAAAAATTGTCGTGAACTCTTTTAGACACAAAAGGAACATATTTTACTACGTACATTTTTTTTATTATAAAACAATGAAGTTGCAAGCTGGCCATTTCTTCATTACGTAGGAAAAACAATTTTTCATTTTAAATTTATATAGTTTATTTTGGATAGAATTTTTCTCATAAATTCATAATGAAAGAATGAGAATTTTCAAGCTCTTGAGTGTTAAAAATATGTATAAAATATAGCCCTAAAAGGAGTTAAAACTACCATGTGGAAAATTTCATCAATTCCAATTCCAAACTTCCAATTTTTGGATTCATCTCAGACACATAAAATTTCATTGAACGTGGTAAAATAATTTTGAAAAAGACAAATTGAAAATGCATACCTTCATTTTGCATATATCTAGTAAACCAATCATTTTCGCGAAATTTGTGAAAAAAACATTTTTCTATACCTCTTGGAATTTTCTTTATAAAAAACACTCAGTCAATAAGTTCCCTCGAACTTTTTAGAGTAAAAAGGGTCGAATTAACAACATGATAGAATAAAATAAGTCGTCTTCAATGTAAAAGTGAAAAAAACGCATTCTCCCACTAGTACAATCCATTAGGATGAATTATTGAAAGATCTAAACAAAGATCTTTTGACATCTTTCTTTTACGCATTATCGAAATAATTGCGAATATAACAAACGTATTATTGTTGACTTGTTATGTTTAAATCAAACCTTCCTAAATTCTGATTATTCAGTTACTATAAAAAATAATAACATAGTGAGCGATACGCAGACATACATTTCACTTTTATATGGAAAATTTCAGTGTAAATTGAAAGGGGAGAAGACTTTAAAAGTGACTACATTCGAAATTTATGAGATAAAATGATATTCCCCATCTGAAAGTTTCCAGATAATTGTACCTCCCAGAGACCTTCCCCACCTCGCCTCTTGTCCCCAACACATTCTCCCCCTATTAATCTTACTATCAACATCACAATAAAGACATTCACGCAGATTACATCTTTTACGGTTTTTCTTTATTATGTTTCACGAAAATCTTCAAATTTTTTACATTGGAAATATCTTAATGCCATTCACGTCCTTCACAAAATACGAAAAATTTATTTATAATACAATTAATTCCGTTCACTCTGCATTTCTCACTTAACAGGTAAAAATATGAGTCTAAACACATTATTTCTTTAACACTTTCGACTTTTCATCTTCGTTCTTCGCTGTTTTATTCTTCTTATTCTGAGTTTTTGTTGTAACAAATCGTCTTAAATTACAGTTTGGAATACTCGGGCTTCCCTTCTGAATTCCACGTTGTCCTCATCTTTTGAAAAGCAACCACTGCGTATAATGCTGGAATAAATGAAAATGCATAAGGAGAATGAGTGAATTGTTATAATCATGACAAGAGTTATGAAAAAATGGTAGCCGTCAAGTAAAATATGAAATCTTTATTTATAATGCATAATTTTAGCAAAATCTACTAACCAAAAGAAGTTTCTCAACATTTTATTTTCAAGTAAATTATTACCAGTAATTCAGCAATTAATTGTACTACATAAGTTGAAAAATTCGGATTGTCCTATGAGTCTTTCAATCACATAACTATGTAATATTCTAACTTGAAAAAACTTACAAGTCGCTTCCCACTCTGAGTGCGATAATGTCCCAATTTTCCTGTGCCCAGTAGAATTTTGCATGTACTGGACAGCGTGCAGATAATCTCCTGGGGCTTGTCCAAGAAGTGGTGCTTCATGGTAAGGTGGATAAGTCTCCAGTGCCTGCATATTGCCTAAAAGTGATCGGCCCTCGTTCTTCATACGATTATAAAACTCATCAAATCTGTGAAACAAGTCAAAGTATTAAATTTTATAAATTTATTGGGTTATTAGGAAAGCTGTAGAATTATCAGGCAAATGAGTGAATTCTGAAAAATTGCCACAACTTGGAATTTTTCACAACTTGAACTTTGGAATTTTTATTTTTAATATTTTCATTCAACATTGCTTGCTTTGAAAATGAAAAAAAAATTGATGGCCAATTCCATAGATTTCATGTTTGCTTACCTTTCGAATAAGACCATCTCTAGACCATATTTCAAAGCGAGTTTTTTTAAAAGTGGTAAAAATACAAGAAACTCCGGACAATCAACAACTCCTTCGAGATGGAAATTGTATTTAGCACCAAACAATGGAATGTTTTCTTTTTCGATTAAAAATTCAACGCTGAAAATATCATTTCCAAATTTGTTTCCATCAATTTTCTTCCATCGTGATCTGAATAATAAAATTAAACAATTAGTGATGAACAGAAAACACAATACTCAATCGGCGAAAAAAGAAAAGTTGTAAATTGACATTTTTTATAGGAGCTCTTTTTCATTACAAAAAAATCATGGACAATGAAAACATCTCTAGACGTATGTATACCTGGTAGCCGAAAGTGACAGAATCGAATTTTCAATATTATTATGAGCTAATTTTAAACGTTTCCAAAAAAATTTCCGCTAATACAGTTTTGGACAAAAATAGCGTTGCTGCTAGTTTACCGCAGGTTAGCAGAAAGAGGACTCTACAAAAACTGAAAAACCAAAAAGAACAGAAAAACTAAAAAATTGAAAGTTAAAAATCCCTGACAGAAAAATTTTCAGTTGACTTAATTAAAAAATGAAAAAGTGTTAAATAAAAAAACTAAAAGCTATAAAATTGAAAATTAAAAGCCCCGACGGAAACACAGAGTCACGAAAATGTTGGTATTCCCCCGACTTTTGCTGCTGTTTCTTCTATTACAAAAGAAAA
Source organism: Diachasma alloeum (assembly GCF_001412515.2). Taxonomy (NCBI): domain Eukaryota; kingdom Metazoa; phylum Arthropoda; class Insecta; order Hymenoptera; family Braconidae; genus Diachasma; species Diachasma alloeum. Next base: position 198,759 of record NW_021680632.1, read on the forward strand.
TTTTGAGCTTTGGTTTTGTTCGTTTTAAGCGATTCAAGGATAACTTTTTCGTCGGGGATTTTTAATTTTCAATTTTTCAGTTTTTAAATAAGTCAATTGATAATTTTTTCGTCGGGGGCTGTCAATTTTCTAGTTTTCAGTTTTTTTACCCTTTCCTGCATAATTTAATTCTTTGATTACTCTAAAGGTGATTATCCTCAATTTGAATCTTTCGCGCGCAGTATCGTAAGAATGAACGAAATTTTAATGCTACCAATCCATTTCCGTTTTCGTTTGCTAGGGAATTACGGTTCAATCTAGTCACCTTCATCGAATCATTTTTTTTATGCACACTTTTTAGAAAAACGGAATAATTATTTAAAAAAAGGGTTTCGTAGTTCGATTCCTCAGAGTGTTTTCATCATTTGTAATACAAAAACTCATTTTTTCGAATTGTTGTTCATGTAGTTTCGCCTGGACAACGACGTTGCAGAGTTAGGTTACCGAGTGTCAAAAGCATATACCCCTCCCTTTAGTTTGACGTCTGGGGTAAAAATGAGGAAAAATTGATTTTTGATATCGGATAATTTAAACCTCATCAACTAAATTTTTCTCAATTCAAAAAAAAAAAAAAAAGAAAAACAAAATAAAAAATTAATAGAGAATGATTATTTTTTTAATAGAAGGATGCATTTGCACGCTTATGAACAAAAATCATAATTAATTGAATCTCATTTATAAGAATGGACGCAATCTCAGTTTTCCGACTGCATAATTAAAAACTTATTAGCAGCTAATTTTTTATAATTCTAAAATTTGTCATGTTTATGCTTTTTGGAGAAACAACGGTATTGGTGTTTCTTTCCTCGAAACATAGGGGGCACTCGGGCAAATGAAATAGTCGAAAAACGACTGACCAGAGATTATAGGGGAGATGAGCAGGGCCAATGTAAAGTGTTCAACAGCAAAATTCGTAGCGGTGGCGCATGGACTACGATGGAGCGTACGGAACTGTTGGTATGGTAGGGCCCGAGCATAAATTTGTCGATAACCGGAAAGGGGTTCTCAATACGGTAGCTCCTCGCATTTGGTAATAATTGTCAGGGATGTAAAATCGAACATATTATAATCAATAGTATAATGAATGCAGAATCTAATGATCTAAAAGTCTTTTCCTTTTTCTCGACATATTTATTATTGACACGTAGGTCAAAAAATTCATAGAAAATCCCAGTACTGTCGCTGGAAAACTCTATAATNGACTCCCACTCATTGGCGTCTCCGTCGGGTTGGCACGTGCCCGTCCTCCGCCAAACTTAACGAGTGCGGATGAGAAAGAAAATTGAGAAGAAGGAGAGAGAAATCATTCCAACTCGTTTGAACGGTTGGAACGTTTTCGCTGTTCTCCAGCGATCTACACATAATGGGATTAATTCAATAATAATAGATTAATGAATAAGATTTTTCGCAGATTATTGCGAGATTTAGATGAATGGTTTGCCTCCTTCAGTGACCATAAAAAATTGTCTCCAATCGACAATATCTCCCGATGGAATGGAACGATGTGAATGAATCAAGTATCAATTTGAATCTTTAAAAAATTAATCGAGAGTGAAAAAAAATCAGGGAATTCCACTCTGACATTTCTCTATTATCTGTATTTACCGAGAAAAAAAAACCTTGTTCCTAGGAATCGATGCGTCTTTTTTAGGCAGCTGCATTTCAGAAATGCAATGAGCAAGCAATGATAAAATTAAGTCATTTTGTAAAAAATTTCCAGTGACATGATCCTGAAAAT
>NW_021680632.1:200728-200910 GCF_001412515.2 Diachasma alloeum
ATTGTTAAATTGATTTTTTGATCTTTTATACGGACGTCACACGGAGAAAAATAAATCGGTAAAAGTCTTGCGATCGCAAGGAGTTTCCCAAAGATGCGCATTTTTAATGCACGAAGAACGATGAAGCTTTTTGGAATCTTCGGGAAATTCTATCCTATCCTACTCAAGTAGGAGCGGAGGAA
>NW_021680632.1:205132-205362 GCF_001412515.2 Diachasma alloeum
AATGGAAAACATTTTTTTTTCCCATCTGATTTTCACGCGGCTCTGGGGGATGAACGGTTGGGAATAGAGTTAAAGTGCCTCAAACATTTTTTGTATAGAATTTCGAGCTCTACAACTTTGTATATCACGTTTTTAGACGTACAGCGCGTTATTCACGAGTTATTTCGAAAAAACCGTTTTCAGGGGTAGTTTTTTGGCTTTTTCAACCCCCGCACAAACTTGGGGAACCT
>NW_021680632.1:205589-207321 GCF_001412515.2 Diachasma alloeum
TGTTCCCGGAATTTCCGCGAAAATATTACTGAAACCTACAGACATCATTCCTGAATTCAAGACTTTCCTTTGATTTTCAGGATCATGTCACTGGAAATTTTTTACAAAATGACTTAATTTTAACATTGCTTGCTCACTGCATTTCTAAAATGCAGCTGCCTAAAAAAGACACATCGATTCCTAGGAACAAGGTTTTTTTTTCTCGGTAAATACATACAATAGAGAAATGTCAGAGTGGAATTCCCTGATTTTTTTTCACTCTCGATTAATTTTTTAAAGATTCAAATTGATACTTGATTCATTCACATCGTTCCATTCCATCGGGAGATATTGTCGATTGGAGACAATTTTTTATGGTCACTGAAGGAGACAAACCATTCATCTAAATCTCGCAATAATCTGCGAAAAATCTTATTCATTAATCTATTATTATTGAATTAATCCCATTATGTGTAGATCGCTGGAGAACAACGAAAACGTTCCAACCGTTCAAACGAGTTGGAATGTTTTCTCTCTCCTTCTTCTCCATGTTCTTTCTCACTCGCACTCTTTAAGGGCACGTGCCAACCCGATGGAGACGACAATGAGTGGGAGTGAGCGCGATACATATTCGTTTCTCACTCAGGGGGGGAATAAATATATATAATCGAACATTACCATAGTAAAAAAAAAACAAAATCTGCACAATTATTCAATAGAATCAATGGAAAATTATAGTTTTCCAGCGACAGTACTGGGATTTTCTATGAATTTTTTAACCTACGTGTCAATAATAAATATGTCGAGAAAAAGGAAAAGACTTTTAATCATTAGATTCTGCATTCATTATACTATTGATTATAATATGTTCGATTTTACATTCCTGACAATTATTACAAAATGCGAGGAGCTACCGTATTGAGAACCCCTTTCCGGTTATCGACAAATTTATGCTCGGGCCCTATCATACCAACAGTTCCGTACGCTCCATCGTAGTCCATGCGCCACCGCTACGAATTTTGCTGTTGAACACTTTACATTGGGCCTGCTCATCTCCCCTATAATCTCTGGACTGACTGACGCAAAACAATTTTTCAAACAAAAATATTTTTTTATCAACTTTTGTTTATCAACTTTTTTTTATTATTGGGAGTCCTGATGAAAATAATAATTTTCCATTCAGTAGAAATGAACATGCAGTGTGCAAAAATGCCTGATATTCGAAACCGCTATATAGTGTATCGACTATCTCAGATGAATTCCATTACCCTGTTGGATCGGTTGGATCTCAATCTCAACGTCTACCATAGACGTGTTATACCTAGACTGCGCATGTGGAGAGGGAAGCTGCACAGGTTTAGCCAGAGAGAGATACTTCCGGTACCTACCTATCCTTGTTTACCAGTGCTGTGAGTGGGGAGCAGAGATGCTGTAGTGGGGGTAAAAATTCAAGTGTGTAGTGGAAACCGGGGAAAAACGTTTTACCATTATTTTACAACAAATTAATGGTTTTTCTATTATTATGGTTTGCGACAGTTGGAAAAATTGAAAAAATTTTGGAATGGTGGAATTCTTGTTTTTTGTGGTGTTGAACGATCAGTTTTCACTGCAGATCTCACTTTCCATAAGTATGATATACAGGGTGTTTCAGAAGTACATGTACATCTGAACACCCTAGGATCAGGGGGTGATTCTGAGCAGAAAAGTCCTCTTGCACTTTTTGATCAGACTCACCCCTAAAAAGTTATTGGCA
>NW_021680632.1:207393-207606 GCF_001412515.2 Diachasma alloeum
CTCTCTCTCTCTCTCTCTGTTCGCTGGAATGACGACGAGGGGAGAATGAATGGAGAACGTAATTCCCCCTCCACGCGCAATGGAAGGACGATCAACCGATCGTCTTTCCATTGGTTACAGCGTCGAGTGGCGCGGGGAACGCGCGTCTCGGTTGAAAATTCATCCCTCCCCCCCGAATTATAGCTAAGGAATGAAACTTGTGTCACTTATTGA
>NW_021680632.1:210118-210329 GCF_001412515.2 Diachasma alloeum
GGCACAAATTTCATCCCTTAGTCGCAGTTAGGATCGGAGGAATAAATTTTTGAATTGAAAAAAAAAAAATTTTTCCAATCTCCGGACTTTGGAGAAGTCATTTGAAAAAAGTTTTTGTTTTCAATCTCTTCGTTTTTTCAAAAATTCACTCCTCCCTCCCTAACAGGTGCTAAGGGATGAAATTTGTGTCACGTATTGAGCATTAAATGCT
>NW_021680632.1:210507-212931 GCF_001412515.2 Diachasma alloeum
GTATTAAATGCTCAACACGTTGGCACAAATTTCATCCCTTAGTCGCAGTTAGGGTCGGAGGAATGAATTTTTGAATTGGATAAAAAATTTTTTTTCAATCTCCGCACTTTCCAGAATTCATTTGAAAAAAAAATTTTTTTTCAATCTCTTCGCTCTTTCAAAAATTCACTCCTCCCTCCCTAACAGGTGCTGAGGGATGAAATTTGTGTCACGTATTGAGCATTAAATGCTCAACACGTTGGCACAAATTTCATCCCTTAGTCGCAGTTAGTGTGGGAGGAATGAATTTTTAAATTGAAAATTTTTTTTCCCATCTCTTCGCATTTTAAAAAATTCACTCCTCCCTCCCTAACTGGCCCTAAGGGATAAAATTTGTGTCACTCATTGAGTAATAAATGCTCAACACGCTGGCATAAATTTCATCCCTTAGTCGCAATTAGGGTCGGAGGAATGAATTTTTGAATTGAAAAAAATTTTTTTTTCCAATTTCTTCGCGCTTTCAAAAATTCACTCCTCCCTCCCTATTAGGCGCTAAGGGATAAAATTTGTGTCACTCATTGAGTAATAAATGCTCAACACGCTGGCATAAATTTCATCCCTTAGTCGCAATTAGGGTCGGAGGAATGAATTTTTGAATTGAAAAAAATTTTTTTTTCCAATTTCTTCGCGCTTTCAAAAATTCACTCCTCCCTCCCTGTTAGGCGCCAAGGGATGAAATTTGTGTCACTCATAGAGTATTAAATGCTCAACACGTTAGCACAAATTTTATCCCTTAGTCGCAGTTAGGGTCGGAGGAATGAATTTTTGACTGGAAAAAAAAAAATTTTTTTTCCATCTCTTCGCACTTTAAAAAATTCACTCCTCCCTCCCTAACTGGCCCTAAGGGATAAAATTTGTGCTAACGTGTTGAGCATTTATTACTCAATGAGTGACACAAATTTCATCCCTTAGTCGCAATTAGGGTCGGAGGAATGAATTTTTGACTGGAAAAAAAAAAATTTTTTTTCAATCTCTTCGCTCTTTCAAAAATTTACTCCTCCCTCCCTAACAGGCGCTAAGGGATGAAATTTGTGCCAACGTGTTAAGCATTTAATACACAATAAGTGACACAAATTTCATCCCTTAGTCGCAATTAGGGTGGGAGGAATGAATTTGTGAATTGAAAAAAAAATTTTTTTTTCCATCTCTTCGCACTTTAAAAAATTCACTCCTCCCTCCCTAACTGGCCCTAAGGGATAAAATTTGTGTCACTCATTGAGTAATAAATGCTCAACACGCTGGCATAAATTTCATCCCTTAGTCGCAATTAGGGTCGGAGGAATGAATTTTTGAATTGAAAAAAAAAAATTTTGTTTCAATCTCCGCACTTTTGAGAATTCATTTGAAAAAAAATTTTGTTTTCAATCTCTTCGTTTTTTCAAAAATTCACTCCTCCCTCCCTAACAGGTGCTAAGGGATGAAATTTGTGTCACGTATTGAGTATTAAATGCTCAACACGTTGGAACAAATTTCATCCCTTAAGCGCAGTTAGGGTCGGAAGAACGAATTTTTGAATTGAAAAAAAAAAATTTTGTTTCAATCTCCGCACTTTTGAGAATTCATTTGAAAAAAAATTTTGTTTTCAATCTCTTCGTTTTTTCAAAAATTCACTCCTCCCTCCCTAACAGGTGCTAAGGGATGAAATTTGTGTCACGTATTGAGTATTAAATGCTCAACACGTTGGAACAAATTTCATCCCTTAAGCGCAGTTAGGGTCGGAAGAATGAATTTTTGAATTGAAAAAAAAAATTTTTTTCAATCTCTTCGCTCTTTCAAAAATTCACTCCTCCCTCCCTAACAGGTGCTAAGGGATGAAATTTGTGTCACGTATTGAGTATTAAATGCTCAACACGTTGGAACAAATTTCATCCCTTAAGCGCAGTTAGGGTCGGAAGAATGAATTTTTGAATTGAAAAAAAAAATTTTTTTCAATCTCCGCACTTTCGAGAATTTTTTTGAAAAAAAAAATTTTTTTCAATCTCTTCGCTCTTTCAAAAATTCACTCCTCCCTCCCTAACAGGTGCTAAGGGATGAAATTTGTGTCACGTATTGAGTATTAAATGCTCAACACGTTGGCACAAATTTCATCCCTTAGTCGCAGTTAGGGTCGGAGGAATGAATTTTTGAATTGAAAAAAATTTTTTTTTTGCAATTTCTTCGCGCTTTCAAAAATTCACTCCTCCCTCCCTATTAGGCGCTAAGGGATGAAATTTGTGTCACTCATTGAGTATTAAATGCTCAACACGTTGGCATAAATTTCATCCCTTAGTCGCAATTAGGGTCGGAGAAATGAATTTTTGAATTGAAAAATTTTTTTTTTCCAATTTCTTCGCGCTTTCGAAAATTCACTCCTCCCTCCCTATTAGGCGCTAAGGGATGAAATTT
>NW_021680632.1:213004-214604 GCF_001412515.2 Diachasma alloeum
CGGTGTTTGAGGTGAATTTGAGAGTGAATTTCTGTGGTTCCCGGTAGCTTAGTCGGTAAGAGTGCCCGGCGCGTATCTGGGAGACCCGGGTTCGATTCCCGGCTAGGTGAAGCGGAAATTTTTTCTCTCTAAATTCTAATTCTCTTAGAATTCTCTTAGAATTTTTGTGTCCATTGAGATGTCCAGAAAATTTTAGGATTGGATGTATGTTAAACGTTTTTGTGAAAATATTCGCCGTCTATTTGTTTATAACAATTCAAGTGTTTAAAACAGGATATCGCAAAAACGATTGGAGATAGGAAAAAAAAGTTCCAATCTAAAAATGTCCCCTAGGCGAAAAGACGCATATTTTGTCATGACTTTTTTTATATGAGTGAAAGTTGAAAGGGCGGTGGGCGAACACATTTCCGCGGTTGGATCGCGTCTCCGCCAAATTCCTGAGAAATTCGTTGGAGATCGAAGAAATTTTAACAATTCATCAACGGAATCTATCCTCAGCTAAGTTGATAATTATTCTCCCAGATGTGACAAAGCTTTGACGAATTCAGAGGATGTTACAAACACAACACTCCAGTGTTTTTACCTCTAAATAATGGTAAAAAATCAATCAACGAATTGTAATTAATCAATTGAGGAAATTATTCTCCGCTAAGTTTATCACTGTCCTCCCAAAAGGTGATAGAAGTTTGAAATATTGAGCGGACATCCCGGATACCGCACTCGGGTGTTCTTCTTCGCCAGGAGCGGAGAAATATTAATCATCGGATCTTAATTAATTCATTGAAGGAAATTATTCTTAGTTAAATTGATAAAACCCTCCGCATAGAAACATCCGGGAACGACGACTGGAGGGTTTCAGCATATCTCCATTAATATGACTTCATGTGAACAATAATAAGTTATTAATAAGTTATTATTATTAATAACTCTTACCTCCTAACTTTTTCCTCTCTCATCACATCCATCGAATTGTTTACTTACATCCCATACTTTCCAATGTAAAACCACTATTTATCACTCCATGTATCTTTTGTTCTTTATTTTAAACCGCATATTTCTATGCAATACAACTAAATATCTCTGTAAATGTCTTTGGGAGAGGGAAGTCTCAAGCCCCTTGCAAAAATCACGTTAAGAATTGAAAAAAAAATAAATTGATAATGTCCTTGCAAAGGTGACAAAACTTCGGAGAATTGACAGAAAACATCCTAATGACCATCCTATACACGGAAAAAAAATATCCTCGAATCTCGTACACAATATTCCGGAATCGGGAATATGTGTATTCCGGATTTCCGGGATATGATATAATCCGGTATATTATTCCGGGATCCGATATATCATGTACCGGAATCCGAAATAATATACCTAATTCCGACATGATATAACGAATTTCGGTATACGATATACCGGATTCCGGAATATTATTTTGGATTCCGGTATATTTCATCTTTGATCCCGGAATAATATTCCGCCGCTAGTGGAGCGATCACAAGGGACATTGGGCGAGGGGGATGCCATAATAACGGGGGTCTAACTGGGGTGCGAATTATCATGAGGGTCAAACGGAGGGGGTGAGTCACGCGATCTCGAGGGTTAA
>NW_021680632.1:214622-215008 GCF_001412515.2 Diachasma alloeum
GGGGGGGGGGGGGGGGGGGTTAAGTGATTACAGGGGTTGAACAAGAGGGACGAGTGGAGAGTTTCACAGAGGAAAATTTTAACCAAAGAATTGTTGTTAAAGAATAATAATTAAAAACAATTAGAATGAAGAAAAGAAAAAATCCTTTTTTCAAGGTAAAACAAAAAAAAAATCCACCGGAATAGGGGATTAAATTTTGACCCATGCAAAGAGAGACAAAAAGGTGCTCAGGGGTAAAAAGTCAAAATTTCGGGGTTTCTCTAAGAAAAAAAATATATCTTCACTTCAGCGATCGGAACCTATTTCAATTTTCAATCAGGGGAAATGTTAGCGGGCACCACCGCGAACTCCCGAAAAAATTTCGACCCATCTGAAGGGGGGGGGGG
>NW_021680632.1:215051-248495 GCF_001412515.2 Diachasma alloeum
GCTTGAGGGTAAAAACCCTACATTTTTAGTTTTTTCTACACAAAAAATGTTTACACTCCAGGGGTCCGTACGTACTTGAATTTTTCATCTGGGAAATACTGCTAGGCACGCCCCCCCCCCCAACCGCCAGAAAAAGATGGGACTCATCCGAAGGGGGCAAAGTGGTGCTTGGGGGTAAAAATCCTAATTTCGAGTTTTTTCTAACAGAAAAAAATATTTTCACTAGATCGAGGGCAACCTACTCAAATTGTCTGATTGAAAAATAATCTCAGATACTCTCGCAAGCTTCATAAAATCTTCCGCGTGGTTTGGAGTGGAGGAAAAAGGGGGTGTTTGGGGGGGGGGGGGGTCAAATACTGGATTTTTTTTCTTAAAAAAAAAAATATTTTTATTGGATCGGGGAGACTCCTAATTTTTTTCGCTTGAAAAATAATCTGACATCCGTGCAAGCCTCCTGAAAAATCCTGAGTGAAATCCGTAAATTTATATTTTTTCTAATAAAATGAACGAAAGATTTACACTGGATTGGAGGAAACCTAGGCAAATTTTTCAACCGAAAAATTTGCAAAAGTTCCCTCCAACCCAGTGTAAATAATTGTTTGTATGAAAAAAATAATTAAATAATTCTGTTAGTCCACCCCAAAACATCCTTTCCCCAACTCCACAGGGCTCGTGATTTTTTAGGAGGCTTGCGGGGATGTCTGTGATTATTTTTCAAACAAATAATTTGAGTATATTCGTCCCAAACCAGTGAGAACTTTTTTCTTAGAATAAAAAAAAAAGAAATTTGTCGTTTTTACCCCTAATCACTTCTTTGCCTCCCTTTTGGTGGGTCGAAATTTAATCCTCTATTTAGATGGATTTTTTTTTTACCTTGAAACAAGGCTCTTTTCATTTATCCATTCCAAAATTTGAAACGAAAATTCTTTAATTGATTTTTTTCTTTCTGAAACTCTCACCCGGTCCCTATTATTCAACCCCTGTGATCACTTAACCCCCCTCCCCCCACTTAAGCCTCGAGATCGCGCGACTCGCCTCCTCCGTTTAACCCTCATGATGATTCGCTCCCCCTTTAGACCCTTGTGATCATGGTAGTCCCCTCCCCAGCTTGCGCCTTGTGATCACTCCACTCGCGGAATATTATTCCGGGATCGAAGATGAAATATACCGCAATCCGAAATGATATCCCCGAATCCGGTATATCATATCCCGGGAACCGAAATATACATATTCTCGATTCCGGAATATTGTATACCCGATTCGAGAATTTTTTTTTCCGTATACAGTGTTATCCTCTCTCAGTGATAAAAGGAATATTAATTGTAAGAAACTAATTAATTAATTGAGAAGATTTATCCTCAGCTAAGTTGATAAACGTCCTTCCAAAGGTGACAAAACTCTGGAAAATTGAGAGGACCTCCCAAAGGTCATCCTTGAGGGTTATCATTACGCAGAGGAAAATCTATTTATAAAACAGCATGACAGCTATCAATTTGACTGATTGTCAGAATGAAATTCCTTGATTAATTAATCAGAATTAGTTGATTGATATTTTCTATGAGTGCTCTATCACCCATTGGTGATTGTGATGGAGGTTGATAAAATCTAATTTAAATATTACTGAGGAATGACATCCGGGATGTCCTCTGAATCTTCCAGAGGACATCCCAGAAATTATTATCACCTCTGGGAGGTTCGTTATCACTTTAGCTGAGAATCGATTCGTTAAATTGATTAATTACATTTAGCTAATTGATTTTTTTTTACCATGATTGACCAGTGATAACACTCGAGGATGGTTTCCAGGATGTCCTCTGAATTTTACCCAGTTTTGCCACCTCTAGTAGAAGAGTTATCAACTTAGCTGAGAATAGATTCTCCCAATGAATTAATTACAATTCGTCAATTAATATATTCTCACGCCTGGGAGTTGATAGTACTCGAGGGTGGCCTCGGAAAGTCCTCTCAATATCCCAAAGTTTATTCACCCTGAAACGGATTTTCAGCCATTATTATTAACTATTATGAACCGTTGAAAAAAAAATGAAAAAAATGTCAGAGGTGGAAAACATTGATGTTTTATTCTCGGATAACGTTTCCTCGACTATGTTCCACTCCTAGTCTATACGCTAGTCCAAAAAAGTATGCACTACGAGGTCCAGTCAATTTTATGATTTGATTATACGTGTTCGAGGGTACTGAATGCTAATCCGGAGTTGGTTTTTTGGTGTCATGGTGTTTTCTGCTCGTTTTGCGGCCAAACGGCTAGACATACAAAAAAAAATGTCGAATAAAAAGTGTTCCCCATCTAAAAATACGTGAATTTTGTGATTTGATTTTTTATGATATCTCCACTATTTACGGAGATATTGCTCTTTCAGTGAAGGGCGTGGGCTATTCAAGCGCGCAGTCCAGGCGCAAATGGCCTCGTGCGCGCGTCTTCCACTAAAAAAGGCGATATCTCCGTAAATAATGGAGATATCATCAAAAGTCAAAATACAAAATTGACTAATTTTAAAGTGAGAAACACTTCTTATTCGAAAATTTCTTTCGTAGCTCTATCCGTTTAGCAACGAAATCGTCATAAACGAAAAAATGTTATGAACAAATAGATGGCAACATGATTCGAAAACATGAAATCAAATCATAAACTTGATTGGACCTCGTAGAAAATGCTTTCTTAGTTTCTTTTATATGCAAGCTATCTTTATTCATGGTCAACACAGATGTTACCACAGCAATAATACATTGGATTAAAACTGGGAGACCATAACGACAAGATATCGAAAAATCTACACTGTTCGCTTCAGGAAGGATGCGAGGAAACATTGCGATCGAGATCCGAGCTGATCGCAAGAAAGAGCGAGAGAAGGATAATACGAGGGGATAATAATCACAGGCACTGGCAGGTACGGACATGTACCCCATTCATTGAGAACTTCAACAGATATACGCCTTTGTTCTCTTGTCATGCAACGGCAACAATGAGTGCAGCCCCGATACTCGTCTCCCTTTGTTATTTTCGATCTGTTCATGTACACAGGGGTGTCACAGACACAAGGACTAGGATCCTGAACCAAACCATGCCCTGTACAAGGCTGATACTCAAGCCCAGACGGGTCAAGCTCAGATGGGGAAAGTTAGACAATGTTTCGTAAGAACCGACCACTTAGCGCGCTGTAATTAGTAGAATTAATGGTGGAGGGGGTTGGAAAACGATCGGCAGCATGAACTTCAAATGTCCAACCGACGGGGGTCAGTGAAATAGGAATTAGATTGAGTTTGATCATTATGAGACGACTTTTCGCTAGTAGGCAGGGTTTATCAAGCAGTATTTGTCATCTTATATGAGGTCATCCTTTTTGATCACTTAATTTTTCTCATATTTAGTAGATGATAGGGCCTAAGCGAACTTTAGTAATTTTACAAATTGAAATAAAACTCAGAATTCTTATCGATAACCCAAAGTTTCGGCCTCCAGGGAAGCTCTCATCAGGGGTTCTTTAATCCTCAAAAATCACTATACAATAAAATTACAAATGAATCATCATTTCAAATTAATTTATTCATCATTTGGAAAACAGACATTTCGCACAAAGTATGTTTTCCATGTTAATGCAATAAACATTTATTTTTTCTCCTTTTTTTCTTGACATTCTATGTGCTTCAGTTTTTATGTGAATTCATGAGATTTCAAACCCTATAGACGCGGATTTGACTGGGGATGACTCCAACCATGCATCGCGTAATATACGTCACCAGGGTCATACCTCATGAGGATCAAACGCCGCCAGGGTCATGCCTCACGAGGGTCGAACCGTATAATGGTCATACCTCACGAGGGTTAAACGTCACCAAAATCATACCTCGTGATGGTCAAACGTCATCAGAATCATACCTCATAAGGGTCAAACGTTACCGAAGTCACACCTTACGAAGGTCAAACTTCACCAGGATAAAAAGCTCACGAGAGTCAAACGTCACTACAGTCAAATCTGACGAGGGTCAAACGTCACCAGGGTCAAACTTCACGAGAGTCAAAGGTCACCAGAGTAAAATCTCACAAGGGTCAAACGTCACCAGAGTCAATTCGAGAGTCAACGCGAGAATCGTAAGAGGATGGTCAAATTCCATGAGAGTCAAACGTCACGAGGGTCACAAGGAAACGATCAAATTTCATGAGAGTCGAACGACATGAGAGTTATAATGGGATTGTCAAATTTCACAAAAGTCAAACGTCATGTGGGTCACAGGAGATGGTAAATTTTTCAATTTTTCAGGACCCCAATTGATTCCGTGGAAATTCAATAAGCTCCATAATTAGCACAATTATCCCACTCACAACTAAGAGCCTGAGATTGTTCCATGTGACTTTTAAGGATCGTCTAAGCATCGTGTTCCCTTGTGACCCGAGTGACCCTTGAGAAATTTGCTCATCCCCTTGTGACGTTGGACCCTCGGTGAACTGACCCTTGTGGCATTCAACCATCGTGGAATTTCATTAGTTTCTTCTGACTCTCGTGGCGTTTGATCCCCTTCAAAATTTGACGTTTCCTTTGTGAGCCTTGAAACGTTGGGTCCTCATGAAATTTGACCATCCTCTAGTGACCCTCGTGAAACATGACCATCCCCTTGTGACCCTTGCAAAGCACGACCCTTGTGAGGTATGATCATTATGATGTTTGACCCCGTGAGCTGAGACTCTGCTGACATTTGACCCTGGTGAGGCATGACTCTCGTGAGGTAATGCCACAGATAATCGAATTCTTAATCGCTGTGCATCCGTTGTTGGAAATTGAAAGAAACGATTTGCCCTTGCTGTGTACCCTCGTACAATGCATACATACGTCACGGAGTCTATGATCCCAGGATATATCTGATAACAGAAGAAACCGATATTGTAGATTCTGAGGAACCTAGATTGGCCCTTCAATTGATTAATGAATTATAATTAGTACAGAACGCCAATACTATTGCTGTTTGGATCTCTAATGGATTCTTCGCCTGATTAACACTGACAATATTAGTATTATATTGTTCACGTACCGTGTGTGATTCGTGCACGCCCGATGGATACTTCCCCTTGGATTTGTATTATTGAGTATGCAATTTATTTATTAATTTATTTTTGACTCCTACTGAGTATTTCTCTCAAGTTGATGACAGGTGAATATTTCAAAAAACAAGTATGCTGTCACTTCCTATCCCCATTGAAATCCCCGCCACCGCCCAACAGCGCCCCAAGTGGTCGATTCCGGCAAAAGCCTGTCTAACACTTTAACACGGGAGCTCGACCCCCCTGCTCAAGCATTCGCTATCACCGGGCTTGGATCAAGCTTAATTTAAAGTGCCGCTAATGTTAGGTACGAAAATAGTATTATTAAATGATAGAATAACAATGAAAAATAATGTCTATTGCTCCGATCATATTTAGAGGGAAACGGAGAATGTTATAATGCAGACAGTTGTAACGATCAGATTATAAAGATAAAGTTATTGAGTCTTTCTGTAACTCGCTACATTGTATGATGATATTGAGGTAAATGAGGCACTGTTCTTAGACAGTAATGCCTACTGAGTGATCTTCATGACTAAACGATCCTTCTCCATCAGTCTATCCATAAAAATCGAGTCAATGGAGTGTTCTATGAGAAAATGTGACTTTTGTCATAAGACACATTGTTTTCGTCAATCTTTTCTCCTCTAGATGTTTTTACAATAACCTGTTTAAAACACAGCAACAATTTCCTATCTAATGGTACCGGGCTCAACGAAAAATCTCGAGAAACTTTGGGACCCTTCGGGGTCACGGTCAGCTACGAAGAAAATTGCCGAAAAAGTCAGTAGTATCGTTCTAGACACCGAGAGAGTCACTCTAACCACAGTATCGTATCGTCTCTATCTTTGTACAGTCGAGTATTGTCGCAATCGCTATATCGAGTACATCACCGAGTACATCACCGTGAGATACTGAGTTAACGCTCCTAGTAGCGTCTCTATTCGAGTCAATCATCTATTAATTTCGAGTTAATAATCAATCATTTTGAGACTATAATCAAGTGAATTATCAAGAGAATTATCAAGTGCAGTGTAGAGACAATTGTCAAATTTAAATTGAGACAATTCAACGAACAGTGTACCCTTATAAAATTTCTGGACGCGTGTTTTATACCACAAATTAAGTACATCACCAGTGGGGTTTTAGTAAATCGCGTGTTCTTAATTTTCACACCTTTTCCAAATCACTTTTCCCCACCCCGCCTAAATTTTTAGCATCAATATCAAACAAATGGTCCTTCCAGCCGGATCGAGGCATAAGTGCGTGAAAAGTGTAAGTGAAAATTCTAGTGTTATGTCCAGAGAAGGAATTTAGCGTCGAATGGACATGTTTTAATTGTCACATTAAAATCAAAGCTAAAATTATTGAATTTTATAATNAGTTATTTTGTTTGATAACCGTGCACCGGGCGGTGGCGGTGAGCGGCTTTCTTGCATTCTTGGGAGTTCGGATTGCATTGCATTTCCGATTCACCTGTCAGTTNTTTTATACCACAAATTAAGTACATCACCAGTGGGGTTTTAGTAAATCGCGTGTTCTTAATTTTCACACCTTTTCCAAATCACTTTNGTCAAATTTAAATTGAGACAATTCAACGAACAGTGTACCCTTATAAAATTTCTGGACGCGTGTTTTATACCACAAATTAAGTACATCACCAGTGGGGTTTTAGTAAATCGCGTGTTCTTAATTTTCACACCTTTTCCAAATCACTTTTCCCCACCCCGCCTAAATTTTTAGCATCAATATCAAACAAATGGTCCTTCCAGCCGGATCGAGGCATAAGTGCGTGAAAAGTGTAAGTGAAAATTCTAGTGTTATGTCCAGAGAAGGAATTTAGCGTCGAATGGACATGTTTTAATTGTCACATTAAAATCAAAGCTAANATTCGCTTGGTGACTGTTGAAGTGTTTTTACTTTGTGTGTGTCCCAGGGATTTTATTTCGGTAAGTATTTTGGAATATTTCTTTCTGCTATTTTGTTTTTGACACGGGCGTGATGATTTACTCCCTTGGGTAATTATTCGGGGTTTTATTTTATCCGTTGGGTTACCGCTTGTTCTCTTGTTATCTCTTTTTTTTTTATATTTTGANATCAAACAAATGGTCCTTCCAGCCGGATCGAGGCATAAGTGCGTGAAAAGTGTAAGTGAAAATTCTAGTGTTATGTCCAGAGAAGGAATTTAGCGTCGAATGGACATGTTTTAATTGTCACATTAAAATCAAAGCTAAAATTATTGAATTTTATAATTATTGGACGACGCAAAGTTTTATACTCTTACCTTTNTGTGTGTGTCCCAGGGATTTTATTTCGGTAAGTATTTTGGAATATTTCTTTCTGCTATTTTGTTTTTGACACGGGCGTGATGATTTACTCCCTTGGGTAATTATTCGGGGTTTTATTTTATCCGTTGGGTTACCGCTTGTTCTCTTGTTATCTCTTTTTTTTTTATATTTTGATTTTGTTTTGTTTATTTTATTTGTCGGATTTTCTGATCGGTTGTGATTTTGAAGTTATTATGGTGGGTTGTGAGGGGGGGTGTAGTGAGAGGCTTGTGCCTGTGCGAATGTCGCACAAAGAGGAACAGCCGATTGAAACCCTCCACGCTCTTATGCATAGGAGGTGTATTCTTCTCCATTCCTCTTTGTGCGACACTCGCACCAGGAGGAGTGGAGGATAAGTTCGGCATGTTCTTCATGGTTATGCGCCAGGGGGGAGGGGGGGGGGTAGCTATATTATTCGTTTACTTGTGTTTATGGATTATTTTTGTTATTATTTGTTTGCTCGTTCATTTATATAGATATAAATAAATAAACATATATATATACTTATATATATTTATAAAAATATATATACATATATTTTTATTTATTTATTTTTTATTTTTTAGTTTTTGAATGGACTGTGCGCGCATATGCATTGATTTTTTTTTGTGTTCTAGTAGTAACTATTTTGTATATATAATTTTTTTTTTTTTAGGGCGTGTGTGCGCCTATGCATTGATTTTTCTCTTGTGTTCTATTAGCAGTAGTAATTTTAAAGTTTTTTTTTTTTTTGTAGATGGCTCCAGGTGCTATTCGAGAGGTTTTGGAGGTTGATGGTGAGAGGGAGGTGGAGGATGTCCCCGACCTTCCTGGGGGTGCAGGGATTCGTCCCTTCGCTATTGTTTTCGGGGAGGTCGAGCTGGAGGGGGATCTCCTCCAAGGCTTTTTGTGGTGGGAGGAAAGGAGGGTAGAGGTGAGGGAGCTATTGGAAGGGGATCGGTTGCAGACACTGCTGGCGGTGGCGTCTGAGGTTTGTGGAGGAGAGATCCCAGTGGGTGGATTCTTGAAGGTGATCCTGGATTTTCTCATAGTTCAGTTCGTGTTCTTTTTTTATGGCATTTATTTCAGCTTGGATGATGTGAGTTGAATTTCCGATTAGGTGGGTGATTTGTTGCTGGTCTTGATAGAGTCGATCAATTTCTTTGGTGATGGATTCTTGGTCATTGTAGTCCATGGTGCCGAAGAGGGATCTCGATATGGTGCCCACGAATCCTAGTAAAGGGGATCTGCTATAACGTCTTTTGGGGTTCTGTTTTGGACTTTTCCAGATTCTTTCCAGATGTTTCTGTATTGTTTGGAGTGTCGTCTTGTACTCTTCCATGATGGGTATGCCTAGTACTCTATCGCAGGTTTGCTTTCCCTGGTGTTTATAGCATTCAGTTTGATGTTTTTCTATGGTTTGTATCCCGGGCAGTGGTTGTCCTAGGAGGTTGTGCATGTCCACGGTGAGCATCAGTTGCCATTTTCTGTTGATTGTTCTTATTTGGTCGATTTTCTCATAGTAGAGTCCGGGGTTGGAGAATTTTTGTTTGGGTTTGTTGTGCTTAATTTGGTTTTTTTATTTTTTTTATTTTAATTTATTTGGGAGGTTTCGGCTTAGATCTGGTTAGGTTCGGTGGGTATTATTTCTGATCCTATTTTTGCTAGTTCATCTGCTTTTTCGTTCCCGTATATTCCCTGGTGTCCTGGGGTATATTCGAATTGGACGTCGATTTTCTGGGTGAGTTCGGCGAGCTGTTTCAGGAGTGTTTGATTGACAACGGGCTTGGACTTAGCATTTAGCCAGCCATTTGTTTTCCATTTTTTTATGTGTTCAGTTATGCAGCTGATGAGGTATTTGGAATCGGTAATTATTCGTATTCTCGAAATGTCATGGCGAATGCATATTTGGCATGCTTCGATGGCGGCCGCTGTTTCGGCAGTGATGTTGGTGGCCCGTGTACCTTGGAGAGTTTTGTAGGTGTTGAGGGGATGGTTGTCAGCGAACCACACTCCGATTCCTGCTTTGGCATCGGTTGAGCCGTTAAAGGAGCAGGAGCCATCGACGTAAACTAGTGTGCGTCCTGACCCGTCTGTACTCATGTCCCTGGAATGGTTTCATTTTCAATCGTATACACTCAGATACGGGCAAGGGTCCCAAAACATAAAAGTGCTCATAACTCCCGAAATATTGACTTTATCGCAAAATAAAGTCTAAGACTTTTGATGTTTGTAATTGAACGGGCCATCGATACCCGAGGTCAAATTTCCAAAATTTCAATTAGGGTGGCCTGTGCCGTGAAGGGTGGATCACTAAATTTAATGATATTGACTCATTCTGCGCAGGGTTTCAGTTTGTTTGGGTGTTTCATGAAGTAGTGTCCGTCTTCGCTTTCTAGGTACACGTTTCCTTTTTCGGTTATGTCGACAATCTCGTAGGGTCCGGTGTAGGCCTGATCCAATTTTCCGATCTTGGGCTCCTTCTCGACGTAGACGAATTGCCCTATTTTGAGGTCTATTGGTCTAGCGTTTCGGTCGTAAAGGCTCTTGGAATGTAGTTTGGCCTTTTCTAGGTGGTCGAAGGCGAGTTGGTGAATTTTCTGCAATTTGTTAATTAGGTCTACCATGTAATCGTTGTAGGTATGTATTGGCTCATCTTCGTCGGTAACGTTGGAGGGGAGAACTGCCCTTTTTCCATACAGGACTTCAAATGGTGTGAAATTTGTTGAGCTATGCACAGTAGTGTTGTACGATAGCATGGCGAAGGGGAGTAGCTCATCCCAGTCGGTGAATTCGTCGGTAAAGGTCTTCAGATATTCGGCTAGTACGTGATGACTTCTCTCAAGGGCTCCATTTGACTGAGGTCTATCGAGATACGCGGTAGCGTATCGGCCAAGTCGCCCCTTCTTTATATAAAATAAAATGAAATGACAAGCGCTACCACGTATCTATACACCACACAACTTCCCCTTCCACTACCCACAATATATTTTTCTTCGATTATTGCCGAACGCGATTATTTAAACGAAAAGTGTCCTTAGTTACACTATATAAATCGTTCATCCGCTTTCCACTTATCTCATTATTAATGTCATCTGCTGAATATTTTTACGAAAATGTGCCCATAGCAACGAGCTATTATACATATTTTCGCGTTCTCATCTCATTATCTCCCAGCAAGAACGGTCAGACTTGAGCCGTTGAGTTGACAGCGAAAACCCTGAACTACTTTTTCGCGTCCAGAAATTGGCGATAGTGTCTTATTTTGCTAGTGTCCTTTGACGATCGCCATTTTTATTACTAGTTTGTGCGGCAAATTTCGAATTTATGATTAGATACTTCTCGTATTTTCATCAAATCGATGATAAATATAATAATACTTTCAAGAGATTATTATTTATAATACTCCTTTCCAACGTATTTGAAAAATATTATAAACTACCATTTGATGAAAATAAATAAAGGAAACTATCTAATCATAAATTCGAACTTCCGCCGCGAAAACTAGTAATAAAAATGACCCGCCACCTGGATGAGCAGAGAACCAGCTCGGTACGTAACAATTACTAGTCCCCGGTGACACCAGCGCCAATTTCCCAAGTGCAGTGGAGTGTTCGAGAACTTGTGCTTTCTCCTCCATTCGACGGGCAACATGGACGACAGAAACGACGCTAACCGTTCACCTCCTGCATTCGACGACGATGACGAGGAATTGGTGAGTTTTTGCGGGGGTGGGGGGAGGAGAAGGGTAAAAATAAAACGGTGGAGAAAAAAATGTAGGGATCATTTTACATTGATTAGACGTGTTTTCGGGGGGTAAATTCGGTTTGTGTTGAAGAGTTTTGAAATTAGTGTGGTCTAACGGTGGACGGGAAAGTGCGGAGATAGTTCCTCGCCGATTCAACGCGTTACCCGGGGGGGGGGGGGGGGGGGGAAATNAACGGTGGAGGAAAAAATGCGGAGACAATTTTACATTTCAGTAGTGAAATGGTAAAGGGTAACAAGTCAATTTCGCGAATGGTTGAGTTTTCGAGGAATACCTCTGAATCCAAGAGAGATAGCGACATTATTGTAGAAGCTTTTTTGTAGCTCTCATCCTGCTCTACAAAAAAGTTCCTTATCAAAATTTTGGTATCTCTCTTAGTTTCAGAGAGATTCCTCGAAAACTCAACTAGAGAACCAGTCGACTTGTTACCCTTTACCACTTCACTACTGATTTGATTGAAGAGATGGTAGATTTACATTTGATTGAAGAGATGGTAGATTATTCGGTGGGATATATTTTTTCATAATTTTTCAATGACGATTGAAAAACAGAATTTTTTAATTCCATGTGGAACGCAGGGATTCCATGTCCCTTCAAGAAATGATTTCATATTTATTTTTTATTTCTAGGCAAATTTGGGGCAACGCCGAAGTCCACCACTACCAGCATCACCACCTCGTCAGCCCTCGCCACCACCAGAGCCCAGGGATGATGCACACCATGATCCAAACCCTCATGTGCTGGTAGGACGTGTCGAGGAGCTAATGCGAGGCATCGCTGCGCTTCGCAGACAGCTGCGTCTGGACCGACGCAATACCGCTGCACAGGCTGAAGATCCGTATGCGCCAGATCCTCCAGCGAGGGGAAGAGGTAATGCTCGAGCTAGGGGCAGGGATGCTGATGGAGCAAGGGGCAGGGACGCTGATGGAGAGAGGGGCAGGAACCCTGATGGATATGGGGACAGAGATGCCGATGGAGCTAGGGACCAAGCCGCTGGTGGAGCTAGGACCAGAGGCGCTGGAGGAGCTAGGGGCAGAGGCGCTGGAGGAGCCAGGCGCAGAGCTGGCAGGTTCTTGGGGCAGCGTAATGCCAGGTATATTTTTGAAATATTGAAATATCTTCTCGAAATTTAGATGGGATATAGTATATATCATCAATTTCACTTTGAGGATATTCTATTGACAATATTCTTCTGTTCAGATACTGGAAAGGGCAATACAATCAGCACAAGAAGCCTCGTGGTGGCGGTGGCGCCTCTTTTAACTTTTTCTACAGAGATTGATGCTCTTCTCTTTTGTTTTGATCCCTAAGTAGAGGTAAGTTTGCAGTTGAGTTTATCCACTCCCTACTCATCAATCCCATGATAATAATCATGATAATAAATTAAAATAATCTCCTTTCTTACTCTGTTATAGATTCATATTCTTCTATTTCCAATCATACTCCGAATTAGTCTTCCATTTCCATTTCCAATCGTACTTCCAATGTAATGTAAAACCAAAAGTACAAATGAATCAACGTGACTAGTACATGGAGGCTGTGACTCACACATGACTAGATTATTTTCTTATGAATCAATATCTTAAGGATGTGATGTAAACTTAAATTTGAAACTTGTAATGTAGAATGGATGTAGCGTAAAAGATAATGAAACTTATCATTTAAATTTCAGAAAAATTCAACAGTTATAATGTAAAATGTATGTAGCGTCTAAAACAATAAGAAACTTGAGGTTTAAATTTAAAAAAAAGTATAAATGAATCAACGTAACTAGTTCATGGAGGCTGTAACTCACATATGACTAGATTATTTTCTTATAAACTAATATTCTTAAAGATGTGATATAAACTTAACGTTAAAATGCAAAGTATTTAAAGCATAGAATGCGATGACTGTTATAATAATGTTTAAGGAAATGTTCACGTTAAAAATGGAAAGTGAAGTATTTGAAAAATAAAAAAATGGGATGCTGTCAAATGTATATCTCGATATCTCGATTCTTAAATCATTATTTCGCGTTTCTGGTTTCGAATACCGGCATGTATTTTTCAAGTATTTGAAAATTCCCGCGTCCACACAAAATCAGTACTTGTTCTGCCGCCAGATGGCGCTATAAATTGATTTCAAAATCGACTCAACTCCGGGTGAACGATTCACGCCAATGTGTCAAACAATGGCTGCCGTCTGATACTCTCGTTGGCTGTGATACATTCGTGGATAAATCATAATAAAATAGCCAATTTGATTAATTAAGTACGTTCATCTAAGTGGTAGTTAGTGGTTATTCGTGTATTGATCTATTGCGTCCTGATTGTAGGTTATCTGGTTGCCTTCTCTGTTTGCGTCTTGATTGTAGGTTATCTGGTTGCGTTCTCTGTCTCCAATCGAGGTATTTGGGTTTCTAACCCTTTTTTTCCATTATTTACTATCATTTTTTCTTTCATTAGTAATCTCTTCCCTTTCAAATTCTTCCTCTCATTTTTCTTCGAGTTTACCCTTCTTCATTTTATTCCGGATTGCTCGTCTTTGGTCAGTTTCTTCATTTTCTTATCAACTCTTCTCCATCTTTCAAACTTTCCTATTCTCATTCAATTGATTATTGCATTGTTTTTGTTCTAACGGTAATTTGTGTTAGCTTTTAATCAGCTGTACAGTATTTTCTTCAGCTATTCTTCAGCTGTGTTGTTCACATCTTCAGCTGTTGTTCCACTGATTTTCAGCTTTTCGCAAGCTGCCTCCTCAGCTTCTCCAAGCTGTTCCGTTGTTCTATTCAGCTTCCTTAAGCTGCCTCCTCAGCTCCTCCAAGCTGTCTCCTTCGGCTCATTGAAGCTGTTACTTGCATTCATTAGACATTAATTGAGTGGCAATATTATTGTTAAGTGTTTACCATTGTATTCACCAGGAGTGACTGAATAAATTGAATAAAGTGAATAAATTTTGAGACTCAATTACTCTTCTTTCTTGATCATGCCTTCATTTAATAGAAATATAATATTAACGAGGGGGCGAGAAGGTTGGTTATCTGATGATGAGATCGATTACTTTGCGTTTTTATTACAGCAACAATTCCATTTTGAATTCCGAGAATCTTGGAAATTCCAGTTGCCTGGTTTCATGGAATCGATAAATCCATGTAAAAACCATATACACTTGCTACATAGTATGACCGGGAATTTCTCGGATCCAGACGCGGGGAAAATGGAGGGTGGACATTGGATTTGTACTTATTTCGATGGAAAATCCATTCGTATTTATGATTCTGATAATAGACGTAAACTCCATCCAAATCGTATGAAATACTTGAAAGTTCTATACCCATTCCATCCAATTGATACAATAGGCGTAAAGTTCTATCAGGTTCAACAACAGCAAAATCCCTATGATTGTGGGGTTTTCGCGATAGCTTTTGCTGTTCCGATTGCGCTCGGGCAAGATCCTGGAGCAATCACATACGATACGTCGAGTATGCGAGAACATTTATTGCACATCTTCGATAGTGGTGAGATCTCTCAGTTCCCCATTCTCAGAAATTGTTTGGTGCAAAGTCAGACTCCAATAAAAAATCCGCCAATCTTCATTCATCGAGAAATGAAATTCAGACCACATTCAATAGAAAACAAAGAAAATCTACAATCGAATCGTCAGCAACCCATCGTAAGGAATGATGAGAATTTTCCGGAGTATAATAACCAAAGCCAGACAGTCCAAGGTCAACCGCACCGAGATGGGACGCAATCACACGCAATGGAGGTTGATGATAACGATAATGCGAATGTTATTATTAATGAATCTCGACCTAAATCTAAACGCGTTTTCAAAGCCACACCATCTAAGAATTCGGAAAACATTGAACCCTCTACTAAAAAACGTCGCCGAGGTGCAATTATACAGATTTCGCGGCTAGGTTTCGAGTGGATAGAGATAATTCGTAAATGTGAACAACTCAAAAGTCAACATATGGAATTTTTCGGACAGTTATTGGCGAATCACTCTGATTATTGTCATCAAGATACATTATTCTTACAGAGGCCAGAGCGAATTCAACTCATACTTCCTGCAATGAAAAATATTCAGATTCTATATAGTAATGATGATGAAGAGAAAGGAGAGCATGGACATTGGATATGCTCTTTCTATGATGGTAGGAATATTTTCATTTACGATTCATTAAATAAACGCTCATTACATGAGGACCACAAAAAGTTTTTACGCAGTCTTTTTATCCATTCTTCGATATCTCCAATGATTCCGTAAAGTTCATGGCTGTACAGTACCAATCAAATCAGGTTGATTGCGGAGTGTTTGCCATAGCTTTTGCGGTATCTTTATTATTCAGGGAAAAGCCAGAGCTCATCAAATATGATTCCTCACAGATGCGTGAACACCTAATCAATATGTTTCAGTCAATGAAGATTACCCAATTCCCCCATACCTCCAACTTTAATCCACCAAAACTATTATCGCTAAGTGAGATTCAGTACAAAGAA
Organism: Diachasma alloeum; assembly: GCF_001412515.2. NCBI lineage: Eukaryota > Metazoa > Arthropoda > Insecta > Hymenoptera > Braconidae > Diachasma > Diachasma alloeum. Next base: position 230,667 of record NW_021680632.1, read on the forward strand.
CGTAAGGCATATCAGCAACGTTGCACAAGTGACAAGAAAGCTTCAAAAATTACTAATTGAGATGAAAAAATTATGAGAAATTTTAATGAACACTTAACACAGAGTCAGTTAGTTGCCCCATTGAAAGAGATAGATTCCCAGTCGTTGCTGCATTGTTTGGATGGACATGGAGTTAAAGAAACTACAGGATATGACACAGTTGAAAAGAACGATAATGCTCCAAGAGTGTGTCCGAGCAAAGATGAACGCAGAGAACACGCTGATTTAAAGACAAAAAAAATTCATCTGCAGAAATGCATAGGAATATATTTAAGAAACCGACTAAAAAATCTTCAACTTCATCCATTGTAAACAAGAAAAATACCTCTAAGGTTCAAAACCTGAAGCAGGAAACTATTCCAATTAAAGTTTGTCCTGAGCAATACATAGAAGAATTGACTGACGTAATCATCAAAATTGATAGAACTGTTGCCGCTGAAAGTAAGCTAGAAGCTCAAAGAATAGTGAAATGGTGCGTGGAACAACGAAAAAAGTACGTGAAGGATTCGAATGGGTGGGCGGATACACTTCGAAAGAATGCCGACCATCATCTGACGGAGATGATTTTTAATAAAAATGAAGAAAAAATAGTCAATCTTTGCGGAAAATCGAGGCATACAGCATCGACAGAATCCTTCTTTTATGAAATGATATACGAATTTAAGACCCCCGCTAATTTCAAAATTGAAATGAATTCGAAGGGGCAAGCAACGAATATATTACCACTGGTGACAAATAAGAGAAAATATACACAATGGATATGCAATGAACATTGTCGAATACAACAGAATGAAAGCTTACTGGAAGATTATCAAAAGTTTCTCGAAACTTTGGCAACGCAAAAGTTGAAAACTTTCCCAGAATTTTTGAAACGCTGTTTTCTACAACATTCAGAAGATAAATTAGGTCATACGGTCCATTGTTACCGTGAACAAAATCCATGCGACTCATTATTCTCCTGTTTGGAGATGCTATCATCACATTTTCCAAACGTCAGGAATGTTAAAAGACTATTGTATAAACTCAATGAAGCATTCAGAAAAATAAAAAATATGGATGACGCTTTGAATACAATGAACTTAGCTGAATTGAGATAGATCTCGTAAAATATGAAAAAGTCAGGTCAATCCGTCGACGTTCGTTCAACAGAAATGGATGATCTAGATGAAGATAAAATACAGTCAAAGTATAAAAGTGCTTTCCTTGCTCTGAACGAACGAGGTATAGCGGAATACCCCTGCATATCGTGCCAGAAATTGCCCTCCAAGAGTTCCGTTAGAGTCATCAACAGATTACGTAGTCCGACTCCATCTAAGTATTGGGAAGACTTACAGAATTTTGTAATGGAGAATCCGGCCTTCTCGAGCGATTATATGTGTGATTATTGTTTAGGAAAACTCCGTAAAAACCAATTACCACCGACGTGTATATTAAATCATAATGATGTGAGTGATGTTCCAAATGAATTGAAAAATTTGAATGATTACGAGAAAATACTTATCCAGAGAGCAAAAGTTTTCCAAGTTGTGCAAAGAGCGGGAACTGTTCGAAAAAAGAACATACCAAATTCTATGCGAGTACAAAAATTGGTGGGTCAAACATTTCAATTACCACTGCCAATGTCAGAAACGTTGAAGAAAATAGCTTCAACAACTGACCCTATTAATAAAAATCAAGAATTGTATATATTAATTCGAGGAATCCCCAACAAAGCAAAGGTTGTTTGGCAAAACCTAGTTAATTTAGAGAAAGTATTCACAGCGCTTGAGTGGTTGCAACGTAATAATTCACTCTATGCCAATATTAAACTGCCCGAATCAGCTCAAAATTTGATGCAGTGGATAACAACTGATGATGTTGAACATCGGATTGAATCAGAAGAAAGTGATACTGAAGATGATTGTGAAGTTCAATCCGAGAACAGAAGCCAAGTAGAGAGTGATGCTGGCAGTGAAAGTCTTCCCTTGCCAGCAAATCGTAAAAGAGAACAGAACGGGGATTTATTGGCAATAGATGAAGCAGTCCTCAATGGGATCAATGGGACAACATCTCAATCTATGAACGATGGAGAACGAGAAAAGAATAACGGTTGTATAGAACCATCATCATGTATCGATGAAAATGGAGCTCATGCATCTCCCATGTTAAGTCAAATTTTGGAGCGAACGTCACTCTTTGAGCAATACACAATTCATCCGATGTATGACAAAAGATTTAATGATACTGTATGTAATTTATATCAAATGAAGAAAGTACGAGATGTTCCACTGAATTATAATATGCAACAATTAGATTTAATGTGTTTCCCTGACTTATACCCATACGGACAGAATGGGCAATGGGAAGAACGTAACAACCCTCTTCCAGATCAAGAGTATATAAAAATGCGACTTTGTTCGAGGACGCCACGTTTTCGTTTAAATCAACAGTATCTGTTCTATCTCTTGAATAACACTAATATAAGGCAAATCAATAGTGGTATGTATCACACAGTACACGTGACAAACCCACGGCAAAAATATACAGCGGGAAAGTATCTGGAGGGAATACAAACTGGTGATGTAGAAGGAAACATGAATACAATTTTCGAACGGCTTCGTAATTCGGAACAATACTGGCGAAAGCCCCGAAATAATTTGAAGTGCATGGCTAGACATTATGGGCCTGCTACATGGTTCCTTGCAGTGAGCCCTGCAGAATGGAATTGGAAAGATTTAGTTTTACATATTCGAAGAATCAACACGTCATATTTGGACAAATTATCTGATGGTGAAGTCATTGCAGCGGATCCCGTTTCAGTGTCTCGATTTCTTGATGTGAAATTCCACACCTTACTCGATTTTCAACTATCCGATAGTCATCCGATCGGTGAAATCGAGCATTATTTTTGGCGGAGGGAATATCAAGGCCGGGGCATTCAACATTTGCATATGATAATATGGGTCAAAGATTCCCCAATTGTTGGCATTAATGCAAATGAAGAAGTGGCAAAATTCGTAATGCAATATGTGACTTGCAGAACGCCTGATAAAAAAATTTCACCGATTTTACATCGCCGAGTTATCACACATCAATTGCATAAACATAACAGTTATTGTTTACGCTCGCGGAGGGAGAAGTCTGGCAAAATTACAAAGAAATGTCGATTTGGTTTTCCTCGCCCTGTAATTGATACATTCATCCTCCGGGATCCTGCCATTTCAATCGCTGGGAGGAAGAAGCTCAAAACTAATTCGAGATTGTACGATCTTCCGAGCGACGAACGGAAAAAGAAATCAACATTAATGATTACAACCCTGTAATTCTCACTGCATGGGAAGGAAACATGGATATTCAATTCATTGGAGAATCCTCATCACTCCTGACCCAGTACGGCACAAAATATTCAACGAAATATGAAGTCTCGAAGTCTTCAACAGTTATCAAGGAAGCGACATCAACGAAAACTGTAAGACAAAAATTGTGGAATATGGGAATGCGTGCTCTCCACAATCGAGAACTCGGAGCTCTTGAAGCCTTCGATGCGCTACTATCGATTTCTTTGTACGGAACAGACTCTAACACAACCATTAAGTGGTTGGATGTAAGAATGGTACGAAGTCGAAAAGTGAAGAAATACCAAGAAATTACTAAACTAGACAAAGAATCCACAGATATATTTTGTCCATCATTCATTGACGATCATTAGGATAATCGTCCGACAGAGCTCGAGTCTCTAAGTCTTTATGAATTTTGTAAGTGGTTTGATCTAGTTAAAACAGAACCGAAAGCCAAGGATGTGGAATACCACACTCTGAATGATTCTACATTCTTGAAAAGACGTGAGCGAGGTTACTTAATCAATCATTGGAGAAACGATATTAATACTGAATCTGAAAAATATTTCTTTACATTATTACTCCTGTTCAAACCATGGAGAGATACAGATGAGTTGAAGAGAGGCTTTTCGACTTATACTGAAGCATTTGAAAATGAAAACGATTACCTGAGGGAGGCTTGTGAATACTCGAAACAAATGAAAGATTTCCAGCGAGGAATAGATTATATTTCGGAGAAAATTCGGAATGAATTGGAGAAATCTAATGAAGATGTAACGCAATCACCTGATATACGAGTCGGAAATGATCCAAAGGAAGGCGAAATGGCTATGAAAGAATTTCATGATATTGATGAAAAAGTAACTAAGAGTGTAGATTTGGATGCCATGATAACTCAAATGAATGTTGATCAAAAAAGAATATTCGAAAAGGTGAAAGATACTTTGACTTCCAAAGAGGAAATATTACGTCTTTATATCAGTGGTGAAGGTGGTACAGGTAAGAGTTTCCTAATTGAAGTTATTCGGACATGGATCAGGAAAGAGTTGCACGGACAGACTGCAGTTACAGCGCCCACAGGTATTGCAGCTTATAATATTAATGGGTTGACTATTCACAGATACTTTCAACTTCCAGTAGAGCATGACGATACCCCAAAGTATAAACAATTATCGGATTATTTATTAAAACTAATGCGTGAACAGATGCAAGGCGTTGAGCTCATCATCATTGATGAAATATCAATGGTGTCTAATACTACCTTCATGTATATCAATCAACGACTCATGGAAATATTTGATACATTTGAAGAAAGCGATGGCTGATTCGGGGGAAAAAATATTCTCGTGTTCGGAGATTTGTTACAATTACCCCCTGTTCGTCAAGATCCACCATACATAAAAATCCCATCAAGCGAAGTCCAAAAACGGTTGGGGTCTATGTGTAGTGTCAATCTTTGGTTCGATTTATTCACATATGATGAATTGACAATCAATATGCGTCAACAGAAGGATAAAGCCTACGGAAATCTCTTATCTTGTTTGAGGGTAGGTAGTATAACAGCGGAAGACATCGCATTATTGGAAACACGAAAATTTGACATACACTCATCGAATACTCCAAATCGCATTCACGTTCTAGTTCAGTACATAAGAAATTTACCTCCAGATGCAGTGTGTTGACTAGCGACGCGTAAGCAATGTGAATGTTTAAACAGCATCATGTTGGAAGAAATTCACACAGAAGAGATAGTCCTTACCGCTGAAGACTCAGTAGACTGTCGTAATTCCCGTCTCAGAATGAAAGCAATGAAAATTTTAGATAAGGCAGAAAAGGATGACCGTTCATCTGCTGGATTGGCGAAAATCATAACTATTAAAATTGGAGCCAGAATTATGTTAAGGCGAAACATCGATGTGACCATCGGTTTGGTGAACGGAACCATTGGTGTTGTGAAATCTGTCTCCAAATGCATCGATAAGGCAAAAGAATACATCAAGTCTATCACCATACAACTGGGAACTGGGCAAGAATATGAAATCGAACGTATGGAGGTGAAATTCGAAATCATGAGTGATGCATTCATTTCGAGACGACAATTTCCAATTTGTCTGAGCTATGGAATTACGATACATAAAAGCCAGGGTCTGACTTTGCGAAATGCTGTCATGGATATAGGACAAACGATATTTTCTTGCGGTCAAACATACGTTGCTCTTTCAAGAGTAACTACTTTAGAAGGTGTACATCTAATCAATTTTGATCCATCTTCTGCGAGAGCATCCATTTCAGCAATTGATGAATACAATAGACTCAGAGCGAAATATAAGCCTGAACTGAGACAAATTCCACTACCCGATAAATTCTGGCATAAGGTCTGGGATACCCAATGGGCATTCGAAAGTGGATCAATAGAAGAAACAGAAGTGAAAAAAACTACAAGCATTGTCACTTCATCCATTCACGGCTTATGCAATTCTCATGGTGGATCCAGTTACGCGAATGCAATCATTCAATGTATATTTCACTCCTCGATATTATGTCAAGCACTATTACTCACACCTGGTGATGAACACACAGTGATGAATGAACTTTATCAAGAATACAAAAAAGGATCTGCAACATTAAATACTACGAACGTCATAGTATTAGCTGGTCGTCAATTCTCTCATAATTCCGAAGAGGATCCAGTATTATTCTTAGAGAATTTATGTCACCAAACAATCTACTTTCGGAAACGAATCGAACACGAAGTGACACATCTCAGTCGATGTAATGCATGCGGTTATACGAAAACTGACAGAGACTCATTTCGTAATTGCCTTACCATCAGATGGCTTGAAAGAACCTGTATCTCTAGATGATTTAATCGAACAATCATCAGGTAAATGGCATAACATCGCTGAATATTGTGATAACTGTGGAAAAATTGAGAAAATTTCACGAAAAACGAAGATTACTGATAGTAATGGAGTATTGATCATCAAGATTAATATTTTTTCATACAATAAAAAGAATATTAAACAGAAAACTGGTAAATGGAAGTAGAAAGCCGTTCCAACAACGACAGTCAACGTTTGTGGCACTTCGTATTGCGTCAATGGTGCTGTATTACATAGTGAAGTCCAAGACAGAGACCATTACAGTAGTATCTTGAAAGGTAAAAAGAGCGAGTGGATACATGTGGATGATTTAACCATTACTAAAATGCGATGGCCGAGGAACTCTAAGGATGTTTATATTTTATTTTTGGAGCAAAGCAAATCCAAATAATAACGTGTTTATATCGTGTCTATATTATGACATGACTTATGTGTTATGTAACCGAGCTTGGGAGTATCCATGTTCAATATGTCTTTCTCTTGGTTCGAAAAAACGATTGAAATCTGCTAAAAAAACAAAAACAAAAATTTTTTTTGAAAAAATCCGCCAAGTGCGCCCTTTTATTTACTGTATTCTAGACAATTGAAAAAATATGTAAAATCAGAAGGAGGGCGCCAAGCTCGTGAACTCGTCGATATTTCATATTTCTATGCCTCATGAATGAGGGGTGACGAGAAGTATGATGATCCACAGAAATTTCAGAACGGAAAGTGAATAGATGTCGTGCGTTAGGAAAAAAAAAATTGCTCAGACGAATATTTACAACCAACGTACTTGGCGCGGTTTTGCGAAAGCTTCAGTGCAATCAGTTGATGGTTTGTATTAGTACCACGGACAAAGCAAACTTCCCTATATTGAGAACCTCAATCTTCCATCCATTTAACCTCTTCCTTAACGCAATTGTTATTTATGTTAAGATGAAGAACCGCGCCAAGTACGTTGGTTGTAAATATTCGTCTGAGCAATTTTTTTTTCCTAACGCACATTTATTCACTTTCCGTTCTGAAATTTCTGTGGATCATCATACTTCTCGTCACACCTCATTCATGAGGCATAGAAATATGAAATATCGACGAGTTCACGAGCTTGGCGCCCTCCTTCTGATTTTACATATGTTTTCAATTGTCTAGTATCCAGATGTCGTTATATGGTGGAATCTCAGGACCTTTCCTAGTTGATTGAACAATTTGCTGAGGAAGCTGGTCCCTTTATCTGAGAGGATTATCTTGGGGCATCCGTACAGGGCTACATACTTGGTTGCTAGTGCATGAGCGATAGTGTGAGCCTTAATATTCTTAACGGGTACAGCGGTGCAGTGCTTGCAGAAGTTATCTTGTATCGTCAGGATATGGCAGTGACCCATACGTGTAGCTGGGAGGGCGCCTACGGTGTCGATGGAGATTCTCTCGAAGCATTCGCTGGGTGTTTCGGTGATGAGCATGGGCTGTCGGAATTTCACCCTTCGAATTTTCTCTAGTTGACAGGTTCGGCAGAGTTTGATAAATCTCTCCATTTCCTGTTTCATCCCGGCCGAGTAGAACCTTTCTCTTACTCGGTTGAAGGTTTTCACAATCCCTTTATGTCCTCCGGGGAGAGTTGCATGGCATTCCTTAATGATTTCTGGTCTTAGGGCGGCTGGAGGCATCCGGATTCCACCATGGCATAGAGTTACAGTAGCTGGATGGAATTGAAATTCTTTCTCCAGGAAGTATCGTATTCTGATATTGTCGTCTATTTCGTCGCCGTGAGATGCCATTTTTATTTCAGTGATTTTGTATTTTTCCATGGCGGTTTTGAGATTTTTCAGGCAGAGTTTTAGTATCCGGTTGTTGACGTTTTCGAAGTGCCATTGCTTCACAATGAGGGTAAATGTTCGGAATTTTCCGCACTTCGTGACGATGACTTGACCTAGTTTTGGATTGAGCTTACGTATTTCCTCCAGGTCTATCAGATTGAGGTCTCTTAAAAGTTTGGTGTTTTGCTTTTTGATCTCTCTATCTGCTGCGGGGAAATGAGCAATGTTTCCCCTGGTAAATGTTAGTCCATCTCGGGTTTCTTTGATGTTGCTCGCAGGCTGATAGTCACTTTGCGGTATTGTGATCTTGTCGTCCATAGTTTCCTCGTTTGATTTGTTCTGACATATTTCTCCTTGGGTCTGTATGAAACCGTGCTCTTCGCTCGTGGGAAGGTCAGGCGGGAGGAATTTGGGGTATGGATTCAAAGACACCCCCGATGGCTGCGCTGATGGCGGTTGTGCAATTTCGTTTGCTTGGGGAATTTCCGCTTCTTGGGAGTGCGTTGCTTGATGGATTTCTTCGGTGCGTGGGAACAGTTCTCTTGGGGTTAGGTCTATTGAAGAATTTTTCTTTTCCGGAGAAGATCCGGCCATAGGTGACTGTATAGCCCTTGGTGTCGGCAGTAAGGATTCTCGTGTGACCTTTGGCTGCGATATCACAGAATGTCTGGATTGAGGTATTTCTTCCTTCTCCGTTTTTTCGGGATTTTGGTCGGTGGAGTTCGTCAATTCTGAGATTTCGTCAGTTGAGTTGATCAGGGGTTTGGACTGGTTTTGCAACTCAGCTATCTTCTTCTCAAATTCTTGACAGGATTCATTCAATTTCTCTTTGAATTCTGGACCCAGACTGGTTCTTCTCATTTTGTAGAGTGGTAACAGCTGGTCTAGCAGTGGCTCTAGGAGTTCCTGGAATATTTCCTCGTCTCTTTCCGAGATTTTCTCCATATACTCGTAGAATTTTTCCAGGTTTCGTTCCATTCGTTCCATGTCCAATGGTGGGCGTGGTGTGGGATTTGATTCTTCATCCTTTTCCTCTATTCGAGTTTCCGCTTCAATGATAGAAGGCGTTTCCTCGTCAGTCGAGTTTTGATCTGTGATGAATGTATCATCCTCCAATTTTTCGTCCGTTGGGATTCCTTCAAGGGAAATTTCCAGTTGATCTTCTTTTCCTTGGTCTTCCATTTCGACAGGTATTATCGATGGTTCATCCTGTAGTGGTGACTCCTTCGATTGAGTAGGTGTGGGAGTTGATTCTGGCATCTCCACGATTGGAAGGGTGGATGGAGTGGGGGTCGTTTCTTTCACTGTTTCCGGTTCGTTTCCAATTGTGGTGCCCCGGGTAGATGATGTGGGGTTTTTGCTGATTTTGGGTGTCGTTTTATAATCACGATTCAATCTGTAGGAGATCGGCTGCCGGGTGCCACTATTTGTTTCTGTTGCTCTTCTAGCCCGAAGCCTGTCGGCAATTGAGCTTCCCGCCGCTGGGATGGGGATAATTTGTGGGTCACTATTTATTCTAACCTTTCGGTTAGGATTTGTGACTGTCCTCGGTGTTTTCACACTAGACTTTGGTACTGGTAGAGCAGGCATGCAGATTGCGAACATGACGATTTCTTCATGTTCGACCTGAAGAGGATTTTCTGCAAAGGCGTCTGCTAGGTGATTTCTCTTCTGTTTCTTGATTTCTACCTCAAACGTGAAATCATTCAAGTAGGTTTTCCGCTTAACTTGCCTCGTAGTAGGGTTGCTGGAATCTCTGAGCCGATTCAGGGCTGGGCTGTTGGTAATAATGGTGAAGAGTCCTCCATAGATGTAGGGTTTGAACTGGTTTAAGGCGTAGACAGCTGCTAGGCAGTCCAATTCAACTGAAGTATATCTTGTTTCAGCATCTCGACGTGCTCTCGATGCGTGCAGGATCGGGTGTTCATCTCCTTCATCATCTTTTTGGCTGAGGATGGCTCCAATGCCCTTTTGACTACTGGAAACATGAACGATAAATGGTTCGTTCATGTCAGGATGAAACAGTAGAGTCCTCGGTGATGGCTTCTTTAAGGGCTTTGAATGATTGTTCTTGTTCTTTGCTCCATTTAAATCTTACATTTTTCTTGAGGAGATCATTTAGAGGCTGTGCAATTTCTGCGTAGTCCTTCACAAATCGTCGATAATAGTTACTGAAGCCTAAGAATCTCCTTATTCCCTGTTGGCTTGTGGGAAGGCGAATCTCTGTTAATGCCTTTATCTTTGCTGGATCCGGATGAATACCTTGGTCATCGATTGTGTCCCAGATAGGCTACCTCCTTCATAAAAAATTTGCATTTATCAGGCTGGAGAGTAAGTCCGTTTTTCCGCAGGCAGTTGAAGAATTTCCTGAGACGGGTGACGTGTTCACCCAGTGTTCTGGAGTAAACAACTACATCATCTAGGTAGACATAGAGTTCTGTCCCTTTTAGGCCAGTTAGGGTCTGATCCATCATCCGCTGGAAGATTGGGGGTGAATTTTGCAATCCAAAAGGCATCCTCATGTACTCGTAGTGTCCGCTGGGACCGATGAAGGCAGTTTTTTCAGCGTCCATTTCATCCATCGCGATTTGGTGGAATCCACTGGCTAGGTCGAACACACTGAAGTACTTAGCTCCGCCTAGTTGTGAGAGAATTCCGGATATGTTGGGTAACGGGTAGGAATCTCCGATCTTTTTCTGATTCAGATGTCGGAAATCGATCACCACTCTCCATCGCTTCTTTCCCTTGGAGTCGGCTTTCTTTGGTACAATCCAGAGGGGTGAGTTGCATGGTGATTCTGAGTGCCAGGGGGCCTATTCTCGAAATATTTTCGTGCGCGGAATCGACTCCGTTGACGGAACGCCTATATGATTCCTATACGCAATTCGTCTACCAGGCCACTTCCGTGCACGGAAATATTTCGAGAATAGGCCCCCTGAGGATTTCTTGTTCCAGCAGGTTGTCTATTTGTCGATTTACCTCTTCCTAATGTTGAGGAGGGTACTTGTATTGCCACTTATGGACACGTTTATCATCGATGGCTCTGATCCTGCACTGGAAATTCTTAGCTTTGCCAAGCTTGTCTCCTGGAAGGTGGAATATGTCATTGAACTCTTTTACTAGTTCAATTACCTCTTTGCGTTCGAAAGGTTTAAGCTCCTGATCGGGTAGGGCCTCTATTACGTGCGATGTGCGAGGTGACAGACCTATATTTTCCTCTGGGGCAATTCCCATATTGCACCAGGCGAAGGTTTCTTGATGTTTTCCTAATATTTCGGTTCTTTCTAGGAGTTCATCGATTTCCTCTACCTTTTGGGGTGGTATATGGAGGTGAGCTGGTTCTTCGGTGGTGTTGATGGCGAAGAGTCAGGCTTTCCCCTCCCTAATGCTGACCACACTCTCGCCTAGATAGACGCCTGGTTTTGTGGAGATCTGTGCTAAATACCCGACCGATAATTCGGTATTCTGGATAGGGATTTGGATGGCCATTCTTGCTCTTGGAGGGATGACGGTTGATTCATGGAATTTATCGTAGTTATACCAATTCACCGGCAGGTTAGGCCTCTTGAGAGTGGTAATATTCCGTTGCTGATACCGTATGTCCACCTTTTCTTGAATTAAAAATTCTAACCCAAGTAATCCGCTTCCTTCGACGGGTAGTTTATGATCTACGATGTGGAATGGTACGAGAGAGACAAAGATTTTTAGGTGAACTAAACCGCATGTTGGGAATGCATTCTTCGTTACTCCAAGTAGATAGGGTATCTTAGGAGGTTCGATTCTTACGTCGGGTTTGATGACTCTCCTCTCGATAAGGTTGATGTCAGCTCCGGTGTCGATGAGAAATCGATGTCGATTTCCAATGACGTTTTTCACCTTCAGGTTTATCCTTGGGCCGCCCCCGCTGAGTGCAATTCGGCAAGGTTTTCCTCTCGTTGGACAATTGGGGAGGCAGAAATGTATAGGTTTCAATGGGGCGATGTTGAAGCTAATGTTGTTTGTGTTGAAGGAGATGTGAGCTTTCAACTCATTCAACATTTCATCCCCGATGATGGCTCCATATCCGCCTGGCTGGTGAGGAATCACGTGGAATTTTATTTGAACTTCAGGATGCACTGCGAGGCGAACTACTCCGAGGGAGTTCAAGACGTGATTGGACAGTCCAACGATTCCGATTGTTTCTGTGGTATCGATGAGGGCGTTTTCTACCAATGACTGGAACGATATTAGGTTTATGGAAGCTCCGGTATCGATTAATGCATTCACACCTGGGGAGATGACATTTGGTCCTCGAAAGATGATCTGAGGACCCCCGGTAACTCTACACAGTATGGGTTTTACTGTCTGGGATGCATGCGAGACATCGTGTGGAGTGAGTGCTGGTTTTGGCCGCTCGTCATCGCACTCAATTGGCGAGCAACAATCTCATCTAAATTCTCCTTTGGAATTGTTCCCTCTGTGGATGGGCTGGCTCTGTTCTGCTGAGGTCTCGTAGGACTCCGCAGGGTATTTCCCCCTTCTCGTTCCCTTGAGGGAGGCCTAGAGAGTGGTCTGGAGTCTGACGATGGGCGATTCTGAGTCTGCAGGTTATTCAAACTCATCGCAAGCTGTTGGAGTGAGGCTGTGGTCTGCTGCAGCATACTTTTGATCTCGTCCATATCGGAAAGGTTCTGTTTAGGTTTGAATGGGGCTGCATGAGGACGTTGGTTGGCTGCCAAGATGTTAGCGAGGGCTAGAATCTGATCCGTGGTAGGGTTTTCTGCAGTTCCCGCTGGTTCCCCATAGTCAGATTCATCCTCGTCGTTCGGAGTTTGACCGTAGGCGATGACGGGGTTAAAGCTGCGCGAAAGGGGGTCACCAGGATGAGCTGTGTGTCCTGGTATAGATGGAGGTGGCCCCGGTGGTCGAGGTGGCGTTTGTCTGTACCCGTTGCCTTGCCTGTTCCGGTTGGATGGCAGATATTCATTGAGGAGAGCGGTGACTAGATCTCGTGAAGGGTCCTGATTTCTCCTCTGTCCGGAATAGTTTCGGTGACCGTAGCTTGACGATGGTGTCGGGGTATTTGACTGATTATATGACTGACTGTACGACCGATTTTGTTGGTATTGGTATCTCGGCTGAGGTGGCATTTGCTCCCCGTACAGTTCGGGCGGTAGAGAGCTCCCTGAATGGATTGGAATCGAGGGGTACTCCGTGATGTACCTGTAGTGCCCGTTATCAGCAATCTCCAACGCTGGTACTTTGACTGTATCCCGGAATTCGTCTGTTTCTAGTTGTGTAAGGATCTCTGAGATTTTACTTAGGTTGTTGCGCCTAGTACTTTCCTTCTCTTGATTAGCTGAGTAAGAATAGTTTCTACAGAAAAGAGGGGTTTGTTCGCCATTACGAATTTTGCTGGGGGTAAAAGGCGCTTGAGTATTTGTCTAATATATTCCTCTTTCTTTCCGTCTGCTTTAGGAATGGAGGCAAGATTTGATCTCAACGCATACTCAAATTCGTCCAGAGAGCAGTGCTCATTTGTACCGGAGAATATGGGAATGCTGTTTGCAATGTCTCGGGCTTTGACATATTCTTCGTAACTGGACACGGTTTGATCAGCGTCACCCGAGTCTCCGGAGTAACTGATACTAACGAAGGACGGATTCGCCATTTTGTGAAGATAACTTAATTAGTTGATAATTTAAATAATTTTATATTAAGTTAATTTGGATTAAGATTCTATGTGAATTTTTTTTTCCAATAAAATTGGGAAAAGAAAACAAAATTTTCGCTTATAATTATTTCAAAAAGAATTTGAATTTTGCAAAGCAAAGTCTAATATTTGAAATTTAAGAAGGGTTTCCCAAAGCTAAAATTTTAATAGATTAGAATTGAATTGAATTAAATTGACTAGAATGGGTTTCAAAAATTTCAGAATATTAAAAAGATAAGAGTATTGGAAACTTAGGCGTGTCCTACCGACTGCGCCATGAAATTTTAGCTGTTATGTCCAGAGAAGGATTTTAGCGTCGAATGGACATGTTTTAATTGTCACATTAAAATCAAAGCTAAAATTATTGAATTTTATAATTATTGGACGACGCAAAGTTTTATACTCTTACCTTTTTTTAAAATATAAGGGAAAAAGGGCTTGATTTAGGGATAGGGCTTGAGTTGAGACGAATTTCTAATCAAGACATTTGGAGTTGTAATGGGAATCAAATTTGAATTTAAATATATTTTGTATAATTACTCGGTTTACAAAAACATAAGCGTGATTTTACAGAAATCTAGGTAGCTAAAATTCCTATCTCTGGAATGATCTGAAGGATTCAAATTTGGGTTTACAAATTTTGTTACTCACAATTCGGTCTATTATTTATAAATTATTCGATGTATTTGTAGATCCCTGTGTAAATCCGTAATTTCCTCACCAGCAATTAGTCGCGCTAAAGGCTATTATGGATACTTTCACGGAAATACTTTCTTCTACTCGTTGATATTTTAATGAATTTTTGGCAGTTGAAGTTGAAGATTTTAAGAGTTTGGTTGAGACTGTCCACAACGCGTCACAATAAACGAATTCCTTATTTGCAAGAAAAGTCACCATTCTCGGTTAAAGAAATTTTATTCCCGGATAATTACAATTGTTCGTAACTTACTATTAATTCAGTACTATCCCGTGTAATCGAAGGAAGGATTGAAAAACCGGACCGATTAAATGAACTATTTCCACCAGAATTGTCACTGCTCCGTCGCTGCTTCAAGACTATTTAATTTTGGTTTTTCTGACATTTTTATATGAATTTTTTGGGGTCACTTGTCACATGGGCTCCAACGAGTCCATTTTTAATTGGTGGAAAATGTCGTATGACTTTTCCCACTCTTTTGATTTTTATGAGGAAGTAGTTCATTCGGGTTTTGGGGTCTTAATTAATCGGTTTTCAATCGTTCCTTTGCGCTAGAATCTTAGCATTGAGTAATTGGGGCATGCTGAGTGTGCCATTTCATGACTTTTGAACTCGATTCCAGTGCCTTCGGAATTTTTAATTGAGTTCAAGTGATGAAATGTACTCAATTAAGCTTACAATTGTGGGTTTGGTTCTTAATTACATGAAGTTATAATGTAACTTATAGTTATGATCCTATATAAAATTTATTCTAGTCTTAAATTTCTAGTATAAAATTTTTGGACATTACACTAGTTGCTAAGGGACGCCTCTAACGGATTTTTGGGGGTTCTAATCAAGGCGGTACATCAAAGAGTTGTCACATCCAGAAATCCTCAAGTTAATTGGCACCAATACACCACGATTGATTGGATACCAGTAAAGACAATCAATTGGAAAACTGTTCACCGATTATTCCAAAACGGCCGTAAGGAATCTTCCAACTGAGCAGTTAAAAGAGCTCCAATAATTCAAATCAGGAATAACTACAAGTCCAATCAACACGACTAGAGCTATCAGCAATCAACTGGACTGAGAGATGAAGTATCAAAATTATCAATAGTACATCAGCAATCAACAGTACATCAGCAATCAACCCTAAATTATTACCAGTACATCAGCAATCAGGAGAAGAAATCTATCGAACACTCAGGAGACGAAAATTTCCAGAAGACGATCCACAGCCAGTCAACGAGTAAACCAGCAAAGTCACCCAGCAAAGACGATCAGCGAGGAAATTCAACATAGAAATTCATCATCCCTGATGATAAATGGCCCCCGGGATGTTTCAAACACAGCAATAGTTTCCTATCTAATGGCACCGGGCTCAACGAAAAATCTCGAGAAACTTCGGGACCCTTCGGGGTCATGGTCAGCTACGAAGAAAATTGCCGAAAAAGTCAGTAGTATCGTTCTAGACACCGAGAGAGTCACTCTAACCACAGTATCGTAGCGTCTTTATCTCTGTACAGTCGAGTATTGTTGCAATCGCTATATCGAGTACATCACCGAGTACATCACCGTGAGATACTGAGTTAACGCTCCTAGTAGCGTCTCTATTCGAGTTAATCATCTATTAATTTCGAGTCAATAATCAATCATTTTGAGACTATAATCAAATGAATTATCAAGAGAATTATCAACTGCAGTGTAGAGACAATTATCGAATTTAAATTGAGATAATTCAACGAACAGTGTACCCTTATAAAATTTCTAGATGCGTGGTTTACACCACAAATAAAGTACATCACCAGTGGGTTTTTAGTAAATCGCGTGTTCTTAATTTTCACACCTTTTCCAAATCACTTTTCCCCAACCCGCCTAAAATTTTAGCATCAATATCAAACAAACCTTTTTTGTAGACTTTATTTTGTCCTATAAAAAAGGTTCTTATCACAAAATCTCTATTTTGCTTCAATCCTGAGATATTTTAGAAAATCTAATTTTTTCGATGGACCAAATTTGGTTTTTTCCTGTATTTCACCCGTGGATTAATGAGAGCGCCAAAATTAAAAATATGTTTTGGTTGGGAAATTTTCTCAACTTTACTATGAAAATAAAAATAAAAAAAGTTCGGGGAATGACCTCAAATGGCAGTTTGAAACATTATTTTCGAGTTTTTCATGCCAAAATGTATAGATTCATAAAAACTATTTTTTTTTTCGGAAAGTTGAGAAAATTTGAGACGAAATCTATGGGTTCAACATTTCTTTCGTTGGCCATAGTAGCTCGTAATTAAAACTGAAAAAGTTTTTAGAAAACCATGAATATGGCTGTAAATCAAAACGCTGAATAAAACAAAATGTATTGTTACTATTATTATTTTTTTTTATCATGCATTATGGGTAAAGTTAAAAATACTTTAATTTACATATCATCTTTATGCACTTGTTTGAAATTAGCGTACACCGCGCGCCGTTTTTGTCGATCTCACCCGTATATCGATAGAAACGGTATCTACTTGCTCTATTTTATGCGTTTCTACCGTCAGGGAAAGTGACGGGAACTCATGGACAAATCAGAAACGTTTCCACCGGGACTTGGGCAGTAGTAGACATAAAGTTGGCTGCACTTCAGCTCCCGGTGCATATAGCCCCAATGATTGATGGATTATCAATCCACTGGAAGGATCCGGAGGGTAAGTACTGCGACATGGCTGCCCCATACAAGTTATTTACATCGAAGTACATCAAGTACGAGGTCTCCTTGGTAGGATCGAATTTCTCACTCATGTACTTGTTGTTGGCACAAGCGTATCGATTCGAGCACTGTGCCACTCCGCCGCTAATTCCCTTCTCAATGAACAAATGCATCTCAATGTCAGTTAAAAGTTCAAGGCTTACACCAGTGCATTTCAGCATAGCGTCCAAAGCTAATCCTGGTGCTGTATAATAATGAAGAGGATCGAGTTTATAAACGGAGAAGCAAGTGTGTCGGAAATTTTGAAAAATATTTGCCAGCAGCACAACATCCGTGGTCAAGTACAAGTCTGAATACTCACCCAAGGATCTAAGGCTAAAAACGTCCCAAACTCTCTGCGCATGCGCATAATCCTCAGGCGAAACACTCTCATCATTCAATTTGGAGTAGAACTGCTCCATGGGGGGCAATTGAGGCTCATCGAGTTTTTCCCAAGCGTCCGCGTACTCGCAGGGAAATAGTATATTGTGTCATTAGGACCGTAGACGGAGGTTTGCGATGAGTGTGAAGTTAGCAGCACGAGGCGTCGGTAAGACAGGACGAGGCGCGCCTTCGGCGCAAACCGACGTCACGGTCCGTATGACACATACTATTTTTTGTCATGAAGGCCCGTTGAAGGTGAGGGGGAGGGGAAGGGGAGGGGGCGCAGAAGCGGGGTCCAGGGGCC